>NW_027191430.1:3343213-3468267 GCF_041956435.1 Mycothermus thermophilus
GCCTCGCACACACACACACACACACACACACACACACACACACACACACACACACACACACACACTGTATCGGGAGTACCATCGGGCTGGAGATAGATTCAATTTTGGCGCAGCGACTAGCGAGGGAAAGGATGGAAAATCGCCGGGGCTGGCATCGGGAAATGACACGTCGAGCAGGGATAGTATAATGAGGTTGGTCGTGCTGGGCACAAGAATGCTGCGAGAGTGATGTGCCGGCGCCTGGGCCACCTGAGCATGATGAGCGCCAGCAGACCCCACGCAAGGGAAACGATAGTGGGGGTCATCATCATTGCCTCGGTACACTAGGGTGTTTCCTCTGGATAGGTGGTTATGGATTGGCAATCCTACCTTGTTGGTGGTGGGATACTCGAGGGCTATTAGTAAATGCTGCACATGATCCTGTTGCGGCGGAGAGCAATGCAGAACAACATGGAGAAGTGAACTTGACTGGGACCTTAGGTTTCCACATGTTCTTCGGTTTGTACATAAGGTACTTATCTGTCTGCATGCAACGTGCAGAAGTACTATGACCTCTGCATAGGACTCCGGATGGAGACCTCGGTGCATCATAAACCCTACCTCATTCATCCTACTCATACGGAGTCTGTCCCATGTTACTACGTCCAGGAGTCCAGGGATCCAAAAATGGCATCTCCCATTCCTCACTTCGGTTTCTTCGGGATCCGGAAATGTGGTTGCGTCGCAGTGCCCAATGTCCGGTTTCCAACAATCGTCGTAATCCGTCGTAGCGAGGCAAACTTGAGATTTGGCCCCAAACATGCGACTGCTCTTTCACTTCATCCATACTCCGTGGTTGATCCCATCTCTCCGGGAATGGCTGCCGAGGCCGCTCAGGCTGAGTGCTAGGTATGGGAGGCGACGCAAGCGACAGATGGGCGAGCCATTTATGTCTGGACCAGGGAGAGAGTGCATAACCCCCCTTGTCGGGCCATGTCGGGCTGCTAGGCCCTTGTCTGCCTCCCTCCGATTTGGGCTACCCACCCCGATCCTGCAACGCCTCTGGAGACCTGGGGGTCCTTGGGCTTGCAGATGTGGCTGACATTATTAACAGACTCGCACCTCTGCTGCATTTGCTCATTCTTTGTTTTGCCGGGTTGACGGAGTAACTTGATTCTCCGTCTAAAGTGTTGAAACAAGGCAAAAAGGAACAAGGCAAAAGAAACAGAAATCCGACGCTCCGGCAGTCCGGCATCTCGTGTCTTGGGGCTCCACTTTGCACAGTCCAGTCCGTCATGACCTGGATTGTTCATCATGCCATGTTGTACACATGTGTCCAAGTGTCATGTTTGGACAAAAATACCTTAAGGTACTACGGGCTTGGCTGGTTGGCTCGCTCGGTACCGGTACGTGCGCAGCACTCCTGAGAAGCACTTGTTGGTATTTTTGCCTGCCATGGCGGCGCCACTTCAACACAAAAGTCCAATCGTGCTGAACTGCGCCAAATCCCGTGTTGCCTGTTAGGGTCGTTTTCACGCTTCCAGCAGCAGCCACAAACCCGGATGAAGTATGGAGGAAGTACATACATACGTTCCTGACCTACTCCGTACGGACATACAAATCCGCTCTGGCCACTCTGTCGTTCGGTTGTGTGATATGTGTGACAGCCGTGGGATTCCGAGACAGTCCAGCCGATCGCAATCATGCCTCTTCCCTCATCCCTCATCATGGAATTTTAAAACCAAAAACCCACCCTCCACGCCCACCGTCCTCGTCTTCGTCGCCGTCGTCATCAGACGCCGTTTCATCCCTGCCCGACGTCTCATCGTCTTGCCCATCTGCTCATCATCATCACCTCTTGGCCGCTTAGCTAGCTGATCTCATTTCTTGGGTCGATCCGACGGAGCCTATCACTTCTCCCTTCCCGCCCTCCTAGCCCACTCAGCTCCCTTGGGTTCTGACTGTCGGATTACGGAGTATTCCTGCTACCAACGTCCACCCACTAATGTACGGAGAAACTATAGTATACGAGGCGTGCATGATCTAGCTCTACCCCGATGGATCCAGTCTTTTTATTGGCACACTAACCTCTCGACCAGACGCACCAGACCAGCCCAATGCGCAGCTGTCTGTCCACTCACTTTCGTTAGTCTTTACTCCTTATGAAGTAGTGAGTAACTCCGTCGAGGATCGGATAAACACCAATCTGTTCCCTTTTCTGCCCAGCTTGCCACCGTGTCGCCGAATTCCGTCGTCGCTATGCATTCCCCTTTTCCAGGTTTTACTCTACGTACCGCCCTTGCTTTTGGGTCGTCCTGGCATTCTGATGAGGCTGGGGCACAAGGGCAGCATGGGATGATGGATGCGTGCATGCATCATGGGACCAGAGCCACGGAATGCGGATATTACGGAGCACAGAGTACTATCCCGTCCTCATCCATATCATCAGAGCCCGAGGGAATCTGCCTTCCATCTGCTCTCCGCTTTGCTTTTGCTCCCAGCCATTCCAGGCAGACGATGCATCAGAAACTGTATCTAGCCGCCGCCCATGTGTTTGTTCGCGCCATGCCATTGCACGCGTCCGAGCGACCGTGTTATACTCGTCGCTTGTGCACAACACAAGACCTACGCAGAAACTAGTAATAGCTGTTTCCCTGTACAAGGTAGTGCGGCCATATCGGCCGACCGTACTGGTGCCATTACTACTAATATTGTGCTGGTGTTGGGTTGGTGGTGGTGAGGGTGGGTGGTGGCGCTCATGACTCCTGCAAAAGCGAAATGTCGCATCCCCCCTAGTTCGTGAGCAGCATCACGCGAGCTTGTGCAACCCTCCCAGCCGAGAATGGGCTAGTTATTAAAATGGTACTTTTCTACTATGAGCAGTTTCCCGCTGCCACAACGTGACGGAACACTCCGTACGCCTCCGTATGTGTGTGCCTACGGAATACAGTATTAGTAGTAGTAACTCATGCACACGAAACATGGATGGGAGTTACTTATGCCCGTATCGCCGCCCAGACCATCAAAAAAGATGGATCACCTCATCTCCGGAGATCCCACCCCAAGTTCCATCTCCCAGATGGAAGATCATGGCGTCAATCTGACTCGTGTGTTTCATGACTAATCTCGTGTCTGTCTTGTCTTCCTTCGCGTGGACGGACACAAGAACCGTGTGAACTCATCATTCAGGGCCGATCATAACAGATCATCACATCCCCCTAAGCAGCTCAGCCCGTATGAGGGATGAAAAAAGGTCCTCCTGCGTATACTTACGGCTAGCGCGGAGCGTGATAGCTAGAACCGTGCAGCCCATCATCATTCATCCTTTCAGCTCGTCTCGTCGGATTGGCAAGCGCCTCCTGCAAAAAGTGGCTTGACGCGCCATGACATTTTTCCCCTCGCCTCACCGCATCTGATTGAGTCAGCATCCTCTAAGCATACCTTATCCGTAGGTACTAAGTCATCGAATAATAGGCACCAGATGGCGCGCGCGCAGGGATCGGCGTAAACCCCCGTCTTGCGATGTTAGCCGCCAAGCTTCACCCTATTGCTACTCTATCGGTCGGGCATTTGATCCTCATCTTTCCTACCCCGGAACCAACCACGCGCACGCGCCAAGGAGGCACAGCCAAGGGGAACATGCAGAGTTGGGGGCCAGCTCGGGTACTTCGTCCACTAGCGTACACTTCCCAGCTGGTGTAGGCACAACTGCCATGGGTAGAAAACAGCGTGGCGGAGTCAATTATTTGCGATCTTCTTTGGAATCTTTGGGTTTGAAGAGTGAGAGGGAGGCCGGCCAGCTAAGGGGTGGTGGCCTGCGGTAACAATCCGTATTAGGTCTTACGTGGGTGCCCGTCAAAAGGTTAACCAGCCCGACGGACCAACCAACTGCCCGGCCTGCTTCTATCACAGTGTGGCTGACCTGCGTCCAGATCATTCGAGGACAGATGATAATCTCCGGTTCGCAGGTCTCAATATCAAGGCTGTGGCTCGTGGGGGGCTGCCTATTAAGTGGCCTCACTCGTTTAGGTCTGCCTACTTCGTATGTCCAGGACCTAAAAGTCCTTCAAGGACATCCTTCGGCGCGTCGAGGCCTCTCTTGCAAAACTATCTCCGTTGTAATGCCGACGGGAATCTAAGACCCATTTACGTTGGGCACGGTGGATAGCAAAGAAGGAATGTTGGTACTCCGTACTCCCTCGGTAAGGATTCCAAGCTGCCATTCCCCTTGTGTTGGGTCAGTTCTGCGCCACCCAATTGCCACTTTGTTGGTGTCGAGTGCTACCAACCATGCCGAGGGATTAAATTAGATAGCTTACAACACGGAAGTTGGACAGCAGTTATGTGTAAAAATGATGCTTTCAAAGACCGAGTTGATTCAACTGCGCCTGAAGGACCTCATGGGTTGGTGACAACCTGGAAGGATTGCCCAGCCCATGGAGCTTGGACTAATCCCTGAGACCAACATTGAATGATCTTGCGTCTGTCCAAGCATTCGTGGCATGTTTGAAGTGTTGGTAACACTGTCTGGGCACTTTGTCGTTGTTGCAATTACAGAGTACACACTGCCGCTCGTCCTCCTTATCAAACAGCTCGTACGGCCGGACAGTCAAGTGGATGAGCGTAGGTATGAGTCAAAAAGACAAACTGGTACCTAAGGCGAATGTGAAACCATTTCCAAGTCCCGGAGCAAAGACGAATTGCTCCTTTGTCCTAACAAAGCCGTTGCTGGCTTTCGAAAACGTCGCCGGATCTGGATTGAAGGATGTTTGGCGTCGAGTCCCTCAGCGCAGACAAAGGATGAGGGCGCGAAGAACAATCACAGCCCAGGCCTTTGAACTCTCTGTACACGTTTCAGGGTGGGCTGTAGTAAATGGAGTCTACCGTAGTGAATCCAGCAATACAAGATGTCCAAGTTGAAATTCAGTGCTGACCAGGTTGTCACACTTCGGCCTCAGCATCTTGATATCTCGTCATGGTGTCGTCTTCGACAGTCCGCAGCGGTCAGGCACCGCTTTGCAAGCTCGTACCGCCATGTAAAGATTCACACTCCGTCACCGGGGATGAGAACTTCGTCCCGGTAGGAAGGTATCATGCCAATGAAGTGAGCCTCCTGCGAGGCCTGGGCGCTCTGAAGACGGGAAAGGTTTATGGAGCCCAGGACTTCCTTACTCGCGCGGAGGCATGGTACAAGGCCGAGCTGGACCGGAAGGCTCATTTCGAGAAAGCGAGAGAGGTAAGAAATAACCTGGATGCCGATGACACCGGGACTATGTTTGTCCTGACCGCGATGCTTTAAACACACAGGAGGCGAACATGCAACCCGCAGTAGCAGAGCCAAAACATGCGCCAGAGTCTACCACCATCGTCTCCTGTAGCCCCATTGCTCACATTACAACCAAGATCCCATCCTCAGGCCCTGTCGTGCCGGGACCCACAAAGACGGCAATTCAGAGCTCGCCCGCCCCGGCCAGACGAGGGAAGAAGAGAAAACAACAACCTACCCGAATCCAGCCCGCCCGCGCTGCCAAACAACGAGCCATCGAAGCCCTCCAACGTTCCGCCTACGTCCGAAAGCCTCTTCGGCGCCTCAGGGATGTCTCCACGCCGCTACCGGTCATGCCATCAAGGGGCGGCTCACCTGGCCCAAGACCGACAACTAATCAGCCTCAAACCAGTACGGTAATCCCCCCGAGCCACCGTACCGACGAACATGGCAAACGAATCTACGGTTGCCGCCGTAACACCGTCTACGCCACCATGAAACAGATCGAAGAGATGAGAGCACGAGGCGAGAACGTACCGTCTCATGGCTACGTCAACTTGATAAAGCGAGACGATGAGGAGGTGCTGGCAATCTTGGTGCCTGAAGGAACACCGCCTGAGCCAACCCCTACCCGGGGTGATTACACCCTCATCCCACCGTCCCCGCCCCTTCGCAGCGGACTATCCTGGCTCGACCTCCGCGACTCGGCGGCGAAGTCCCCGCGCAGTCGGTCAGGGAGCATCAGCAGCAAAAACGGCGGGGACGGCAACGGCGACGGTGCCAGCGGAAAGGGGAATACCTCGCCTTTGTTTTCACCACTCCCCCACCCCGTCCTGTCTGGACATAAATCCGGATCTGGAGGTGAGAAACAGTCTCCCCCCGGGTATGTCGGATACCATCGCGCCAGCAGCAAGGAGAGGGAAGGGGAAATCACCCCTCCCTGGCCGTCGCCGACACCACAACAACATGGACAGCTGTCTCCTGGATTGGGGCCCCAACCGCCCGGGTTGGACGTGGAGGTGGCGTATTTTGTGTCGAGGTTGAAGCACATCATGAGGAGAAAGATTTCGGGCATGATTGCTGCGAGACAAAGGGAGCAGCAGGAGCAAAAACGGAGGGAGAAGCAGCCGACGATGCATCAGCAACAACAAGGTGATGGTGGTGGTGATAGTGAAGAGGGCGAAAAGGGAGGAGGAGATGGGCTGCCAGAGACGCTATTGCGTGCTGGAAGGGTGCCGAGTATTGTCGCCGTTCCAGGGATTGATCATGGCCATGAGGATGCGAGGGAGGGTAGTTTGGCTGAGTCTCGCCGGGCTTCGTCGCAAGAACACACTGGGTCTCCTACGACTGGGCCAGAACTTCAAACTGGAGATCCAGGCCAGGATGTTGATACTGCCAAGGAGCCAGAGAACGACGTGGCTGGACAGCCGGGGAAGCCTCCGTCGCCCCAGCAGGGGCGTTCACACGGAGAAACCGAGGATATTCACAAGGAGGAAAGACCTGGCGGAGCAGAAGCCGTTGCGCACGACGAAGCCGGGCAACCCTCAACTCCGCTTCGGTCCCCACGTTTTGCTGAAGAGGTGGATGTACGTATGACAGAGCCTACCCAAGAAGAAGGGGGCATTCAGGAAGGGGAATCGGATCAAGAGGCCAGCATTCCAGATCGCCTCCAACACCAAGACCCGGAGGACACGAAACCAAAGTCACTGAGCGAGTCATCGTCATCGCCATCAGTCGTGGGCGCACCGTCGGCCCCCAGGCAGCAAGACCCTCGAGCCGGTTCCCCGCATAACAGCCCCCACACTGGCGATGTCGACATGCAGGAACCAAGCGGCTCCCGGGACGCGGATGATGGTCAGCCCGGTCGAGAGCCTCAGGAGGAGGATGGGGAGGAAGATGTCAGGCAGCTAGATTCCGCGGATGAATCCGGGCTGTTCAGCCCGAATGGAGAGGTTGAACGACCGAGCCCAAACGTCGAGGAGGCTAATATCCAGCAGGCAACAGGGGAACCAAACAAACTCCAAACGGACGCAGAAAATACCGGGCGCATTGATGCTCCCGCCGACCGTAGCGGTGTAAGCACGCCAAGCGATGTCAACCTGGCGCAATGTCCGCCCGACACTCCTCCTCACGCCGAAACAGAAGATGTTGAAATGGGAGAGGATGTCGAAGAGGTGGCTATTACTCCGCCCGGCGAGGCTGGTCACTCGCAGCCACATCATACCGACTTTCCGGGTGAGGTCCAAACTGAGTCATCGGAGCAGGTTTCTGCCACCAGCTCGGAGTCTGTGCGTCATCAGACCCAAGGTTCACCTCAACCGCCGGCTGTCAAAGAATTTGTGTCGAGACTAGAAGCTCTGGCCGACTCTCTTGAGGGTGGTGAGGACGGTGGTGGGAAAGACAAACAGCAAGGCGATGTCGACGGCGGACACAGTCCGGTTAGGCAAAGCGAAAACGGCAGCCATGACGGTGATAATGGTGATCATGGTACAAGCCACCACGCAGACATGAGGCCCCCAACTGGAGACACAGAAACCGCTGGCAATCCAGAGGGTGGTACTGAAGATGTTCCCGCTGGCAGCACCGCAACTGACGATCCAAAACCCCCATCGCCATCAGAAGCTGCAGGATCTCGGGTAACAGCCGCAGTATCCTCCTGCGCTCGGGTGGTATTCGAGGATGGGAAGATTAAAAATACAGTCATCGTCCGACGCTCGTCGCCAGCACCCGAGGCAGAGATGAAAATCAGCCCGACCCTGGGCCGGTGGACGAAGAACAACGGCGGCGGAAATACGGAGAACAACAAGGTCCCGACAGCGGCTCCAAAACCACCACAACATTCAACCCCGTCATCTCGGGGTATCATCCCCCCGAAGTCCTTGGCTACAACAGACGTGGTCATAAAGCATAAAAAGAGCAATATCGACCGTGATGGGGTTACAGAAAACACGGTCGACAACACGGTCGAAGTGTTTGGGTTGAAGTTTGAGATCGAGTTGGGGGCCGGAGGTTCGTCCAGTCCAGCAGGGGAAGGATTGTGCCATGTGATGGGGACGGGGTTGGGGGCGAAGGATATAGAGACGGAGTTTGCGAGGGCGAGGGTTTTGATGCTTTGATTTTGGGGCTAAGAGTGTAGGTACAATTTAGCCCATAGCAACGCTGAGTTTCACGAGGTTGTTCACATGGAAGGTCAGATTTGCCCTGGCTGAGAGCCTTTCCGCGATCCTTGATTGATCATGCACTAAATGATGCTTCAGTAATCCGTGAGAAACAAAGCTCAGGCATGGGCTCGGATATCTATCAGGACCTCTTGGTCCTCAACCAATCCAACTCATCAAGGCGAGCTCTGGTGGTGTTGATTCTCTGGTCTTTGTGGTCTTTGTGTGTTGTTTGGTGTTGGGTCTTGGAACAGAGGCTTGGCAGGACACAAGGCCCCTGCGGTCCGAAGCGGAGATTGCCACCAGGGTTAGGGTCATCGCCCCGCAGCCCGGAACCCAGCTGGCAGCACCCACCGGACCGGAAAATGCAAATTTTCCTGTAGCCCTGCCGATTTTGGCTCCGCACAATTGAATCTCTAGGAAATTTCCTGCCAGCGCAACCACCGCATCATCAGCCTGCCGCGACCGATTCATCGTGCACTTCAGCATCTAAATCAGTCGTCAAAATGGATTCCCAGAAGGCTCCCGTCAAGCTCGTCAAGGTTACCCGCGTCCTGGGCAGGACCGGTACGTGATGTTTTCCTTCGGATTCCTTCATTACCCCTCCTCCAGCACGCATACTGACGACGATTCCCGCCTCGCAGGTTCCCGTGGTGGTGTCACCCAGGTGCGCGTCGAGTTCATGGACGACCAGACTCGTTCCATCATCCGCAACGTCAAGGGCCCAGGTATGCATGCATTTACACGATCGATCCGCCAGGACTTGTCCGACCAGCGACTAATTCTTCCCTCCTCACAGTTCGCGTTGACGACATCCTGGTTCTCCTCGAGTCCGAGCGCGAAGCCCGCCGCCTCCGTTAAAGAAAAAGCCTCAACACCTTTCTGGGGGGGATCGAACGACGAAACGAGAGTGGAATCGGCAATCAGCCGCCTTGTCGTCAGGCCGCTTAGGCCAGGCCGTCGTCGCCATACTGCTGCTTCGGCGAGGGAATGGGAGGAAATCATCAAGGATGATGGGCGTTCGGTAGAACGGTGTCACGATCATTTGCCTCTCTCCACACAAAAATTCTACACAGGCGCTGGGGCCGCGCCACGTTCTGCGGATACCAAGGTTCTATCTATGGCCAGGGCATGGGGTGATTCTTGGGCGTTGAAGGCAACAATCCAACGAGGTTTTGGGCACTTTGCCTGACGGACCCTGGGACTCTTTGGTGATGATGATGATGATGTTGATGATGCCGTCCAAGGATTTGATCCACGGGCAGCTGTGTTTGCTGTCTTTTCCTGTGTCCGAGTTGACATTCCCGGTCCCAGATCAACAGCCGTCCTGATCTCCAGAACGGTCAAGCCAGAGCGGAACTCGAGTCTTGTCACGATCCCACACACAAAACACGAGTCGCTGTCGACCGCGCACTTTTGTTTTTCCCGCGTCTCGTCTGGCATGGACCTGCGGAAGGCCGATGATATCGACACGACCTGGCCATGCTCATGTGCTGGGTGAAACATCGTCCTTGGCCCCCCCAGACAACCGGATTGCACCGACCATTTGGATATCCCAAGACCTTCCCTTGTATCTGCCCCTGGCTTGGGCATGAATATGCCGATGACTTAAGTATGATCTAGTTGCGGCTCTGGAACCATGCACATTCCTTGTCTAGAACAATCCCCATAACCTGGTGAGCAGGCATGACCAAACACAGCATAAGGACGCCGAACCCATCACCCTGAAGCGCCTCGTATTGTCGTCGCTCCTGAGTCCCTCGGCGATGCCTCGCATCAACAACCTCTCTTCGGCAATGCCCCGATCGCCAACGGTCGAGTTCCTCATTCAGGCCACTCCCGTGGGCACGGGCGGCGGCACATCCGCCGTCTTGGCAGATCTAAAACGTCTAAGCAGGCCCTGATCATGTCCGCACCCCACAGCCGGATACCACCTCGTCCCTCTCGACCGTTGGATATCCCCGGAATCGACTATGATTCCGCCAATGACGCATCATGGTTGACGGGACATTGGGGCCTTTGGACGGTTTACATGCGCAAGATTCTCTAAGTCCGGGGTGACGGGTGGTGCCCCTGAACCCGTCGAAGCCTTCATATATCATGCCAGCCGCACCAATGTTATCATTCATGGGAGGAGAGTCAGAGTTCACTTTGGACGACTCTCATCGTGGGAGGGTACGGCCGCCAGATCTCAGCCAACTCCGGGTTCATCTCACACATTCTCAACCATGGAGCTCCGAGCTGCCATCCGCCTGCTCGGCGTCGCCGCGTCGGTCTTCGCCCCCGGCGTTCTCGGTGCGTTTGGTTACAGCTCGTCCGGGGGTAACTATGTCATCGACGCCGGCTCTGCGAATCCCCTGATCTTCACGGTTAGCCAGTCCAACTGCGATATCCGGTCCATCAAGTATCGCGGCGCCGAGCTCCAGTACTCGTCCCAGGGCAGCCACATCAACTCGGGCCTTGGCTCGGCGACGGTCTCGATCAGCCAGATCAACGGGTCATCCAGGTACATCAAGGTCACCTGCACGACGTCGACCCTCACCCACTACTATGTCGTCCGCGAGGGTGAGAGCATCATCTACATGGCGACCTACATCACGGCCGAGCCGTCCATCGGCGAGCTGCGCTACATTGCCCGTCTCCGCCCGGACCAGCTGCCCGGCGAGCATCCCTACGGCGAGGTCTCCAACACCGCCGGCTCCAGCGCCACCGTCGAGGGCTCCGACGTCTTCATCGTCAACGGCCAGACCCGCTCCAAGTTCTACTCGTCGACTCGCTTCATCGACGAGGATGGCCACTGCGTGTACGGCGGCAGCGACCTCAAGCACGTGTGCATGCTGACTCCCCAGCTCGAGTCGTCCTCGGGCGGCCCCTTCTTCCGCGACATCAACTCCAACAACGCGGGCGCATCGACCAACCTGTACTTCTACATGAACAGCGGCCACGTCCAGACCGAGGCGTACCGCATGGGCCTGCACGGCCCGTACGCCATGCAGTTCTCGCGCTCCGGCATCCCGCGCGCCAAAACCCTCGACATGTCGTGGTTCGGTGAGCTCGGCATCACCGGCTACGTCCCCGCGTCGGCGCGCGGCAGGGTCACGGGCCGGGCCACGGGTGTGCAGAGCGGTCTGGAGGGTGTCGTGCACTGGTTCAACAACAACGCGCAGTACTGGGCGCGGACCAACGCCGACGGCACCTTCACCTCGCCGCTCATGAAGCCGGGGACGTACACCATGGTACTGTACCAGACCGAGTTCAAGATCGCCACCACCACCGTCTCCGTCTCGGCCGGCGGCACTGCGACCAAGGACATTGCCGGCAACTACTTCACCAACCGCCGCACGCTCTGGCAGATCGGCCAGTACGACGGCCAGCCCACGGGCTTCCGCAACGCCGACAAGTTCCTGCGCATGCACCCCTCCGACAGCCGCATGTCGCATTGGGGCCCGCTGACGTACACCGTGGGCAGCTCGCCGCTGACGGATTTCCCCATGGCCGTCTTCCAGGGCGTCAACAACCCGGTCACGATCAGGTTTAACTTGAACAGCGCCCCCGGGGCGGCCACGCTGAGGATCGCTACAACCCTGAGCTTCATGGGCAGCCGGCCCCGCGCGACTGTCAACAACTGGACCGGCCCGGCACCGCCAGCGCCGACGAAGATTGATAGCCGCGGCGTGACGAGGGGCGCGTATCGCGGGTATGGGGAGGTGTATACCGTGGATATCCCCGCGGGAGTCCTCGTGGCGGGCTCCAATACGATTACCATCAGCTCGATCTCGGGCAGCAGCGGGGATCGGTTTTTGAGTCCCAACTTTGTAAGTCGTTTTCGTTCCTTGATTGGTCTGGGATGAGAGCGAATGCTGACTGGGCGGCTGTTCACAGATTTTTGATGCGGTTGAGCTTTACACTAATTAAGCCTCTGGCCTGCCCGGTGGTGGAGGGTTGAGTCCTATGAGCTGGTTACCCCATGCCTGGAGGGTTTGTTGTACATAATTCCTGGCTCTGAGCAATGTCATGACTTGGGCATGACAGAGCATGAATATAGCAATGCTGCTTGATGGTTCTTCGTACATTCACTGTCCCATCGGATCTCGTTCGCTGTAGTTGAGCCAGGCCTATTCTCCGATAGACAACCTCCAGCATGCACACATGTCTCACACAAAATAAGACCGTATATTTCTCCAACTACCTCAGCAGCTGATCCAACTCCTCCCGATCCGCCAACAAATGCTGTGACGCCTCACCATCACCGCCGCTGCCACCACCACCAAACAATTTATCCATATCCTCCAACGGCCTCCCCTTGGTCTCGGGGTACAGAAAGTAAATAATAGGCACCGCGGCGAGGTTGATAGCCATAAAGATAAAGTAAACCTTGGATCCCAGCGCCTGAATTCCGACAGGCCATACCTGTGCAACGATGACGGAGCCAAGGGCACCGCAGGACGCGGCGAAGCTCAAGCCACGAGCGCGGACGGCGGTTGGAAAGATCTGGAAGAGAGTCAGCCGCTTTTGTTTATGTTTCCTTCTGCCGATTCGGCTGTGCTGCTTCGACGTACCTCGGAACCGTACACCCAGGCAGAAGGGCCGAACCCCAGACTGAACCCGAGGGCGAAGACGAAGATGAAGACGACGCAGACAAAGTCGGCCACCCGGTTGACGTTGTTCGGGTATATCTGGGGCAAGACTCCATTTATCTGTGCCGAACCATCATGTCAGCCATCACTCTCCTTCTTTTCATGCATCCCAAACGCCGCCGCCGCCGCAGCCTCTGGGTCTCTAAGGGAGGTACTCACCATCAACGAAAACGCCATAATCCCCGCGCCCGCAATCAACGTGCCCCTCCTCCCCGCGCGATCAATAATCAGCATCTCCACCACCGTGCACCCCGTCTTGAGCGTGCTCTCGATGCCGCCCGCGAGCAGCGACGCGCGGTGGCCGAACCCGAGCGCCTCGAACAGCGCGGGGAGGTAATACTTCATGGCGGTGGCGCCGCACATGTGCGCGAGGAACTGCAGCAGCGCGGCGCGCCACATGCGCGCGCGCAGGCTCAGGTCCGTGAAGAGCGCCGGCCAGGTGAGGCCGGAGATGCGGAAGACGGCGACGGAGCGCTCGATGGCGGAGAGCTCGGCGGCGATGTCTTCTGGGGTGGAGGAGCCTTCGCGGTAGAAGGCGAGGGTGGTGAGGGCGATGTCGGGGTGGCCGTGTTCGACGAGCCAGCGTGGGCTGGAGGGAGAGAGGGGTTAGTTGCACTGGGAGAATCGTATTGGATGGGGGGAGGTTAGGCGTACGATTCGTGCATGAAGGGGAGGGCGACGAGGAAGAAGAAGGCGGGGACGAAGGAAGCGCTGAGGGAGAAGCGCCATGCCTGGGAGAGGCCAAAGTCGGAGTCCCAGAAGGTCATGGCGTAGCCGAACCTGTGTTGTTGTTGTCAGTACCTGGATAGGGATGTACATACTTCGATCGAGTTCACCAAAACTTACCAAAATCCCGATGCCAACCCAGCTACGAATCCGATGTGGTTCATGACTACATACCTCCCTCGGTCTTTCGGCGGAGCCACCTCACTATCATCATCAAATAGACAATCATCAGCAACCCGACCGCCGACCAAGCAACACAACATCCGTCATCCCTAAGTACCTACCTCTGATAAAGCGGCACGCAACTCGACACCACCGCCGTGCCCATCCCCGCCACCACCCTCCCCGCAACCACCATGGCCAGGGCATGACGTCCGAACGCACCGGCCTGCAGCGCCTGGCCGGCGCACATGACGGCCATGCCGCAGGAGGCGGCACGGCGGCGCCCGAGGCGGTCCGCGGCGGGGTGGGCGAGGAAGACGTAGCTGATCCAGGCGCCGAGGTAGTAGATGGCCGTGATCAGGCCGCTGCGGTGGGCGGTGGGCGAGCCGAGGGTGGATTTGAAGCCCGGATGGACGAGGATGGAGGCTAGGACGCCGATGTTGTAACTGGGATGCTTGGTTAGAAGAGGCTTGCCGCGGAGAGAAGAGGAGGACGGTGGAAGAGTCCGGGTGATTCATTACCCCCATACAAAGGAGCCCAGCGCCAGGACTAGGCAAAAGTAATGAAGGCGCTGGGAGCCCTTGGAGAAGCGTTTGGACGTCATGGCCGATGTTGTCGTTCAGGAGATGGCGGTTGGGAGGATGTGCCGTTAAGTGTCCCTGTAACCTTCACAGGTCGCCCATAAGCCTCGGGCTTTCAGTGATCATCTGGTATTAATGAATGAATGAGTCCCAACACATGCGCTGCAAGTATCTGGGTTTCTGAGTATCTCGACGGAGAGAGTCTCGACGGAGAGGGACTGGTTGTTGATTTCTGGATGGGGAGATGTCAACAGAAGGTAATACATCTCCGCAGCCAGAAGAGCTGCCAAGCATCTGAGGTAGTGGATGTGCGACGAGTAGTGAGAACATTCCCCCGGAGGTGCCCCAGGCTGCGATGCAACGTGCTCCCCCGCGCGGATGGTTGCATCGCTGCTGCAGGTGGCGGCAGCGCAATGCTTCTTGAGTGCCGGCGCCCGGAGGTTTTTTGGTTTTTCTGATGATCTCCCCATGGGGATTTTGCTTGGCTATTTTATTTTCGTGACTCTACTCTGTACTATTCTCGATTTCCCAGATTATACAATGAATGTGCGTTGCTACGAAAAGCTATCGATGACTTTCCGGCCAGCAAGATCAGCTAAGATGAAGGAATTGGCTGATGCTTGGCCTGTTTCACTCAGCACACCCCGAGTGCTTGTCACGGAGAAATACCATAGTGAGGACTAATCTGAACCAGCCAGCACCCTACTTTTAAGGCCGAGCCACAGCCCAGCTTACCTATTAGCTCTGAAGCTGCACCAAAACCAACACTTAGCTCCTCACCTGGAAGCAAGGCAGCGGTCATTACGTGATGCCGTCCCCCACGCCAAGAAGATCCGGTTCCGTCTTGCTGAAAGACTACTCTTGAGCAGAAATTCTCACAGGACACCCCTCATCACAAGTGGGCAAGGTGGTTGGGTTGGTAGGCTGTTTCTTTTGTCAAGTCCACACAGTATTATCCGGCAACCCAGAGAAGAGAGAATGCTGTGAAGTTGAATGATGATTCAATAACCAGAGACACGCCCAGCATCCATAATAATCAAAAATCGAAATCGAAACAGAGTTTCACGACTGTATGAGAGCCCCTCTATCACATTGTGGATTTGTATGTGTATGTACATACTCGACCTCCCCATGCCATTCTTCTTTCCTAAATACAATGCTCAGACCTCCCCTCCTCAACATACTCTCATCATCCATCCATCCATTCACCCAAAACACTACCCCCGTATTCCATAATTACTCGAGCAACGCCTCCACCTTGGCGTCGAAATCCTCATTCTTAGCCGTCCTCAAATCGAAAACCGGATGTCCCAGACCCTGGTGGATCATGAAGGTGCTGGCCGCGTCCTCGGGGACGTCGACGGGCCAGTCGGACCAGGCATAGGCGAAGGTGGTCTCGGAGTCGGTCACGAGATCGGTGTAGCCAATCCACTCGTCGCCCCAGCGCGAGACGCCCGAGGCCTTGGCCGTGACCTGCCAGTGGGTTTCGTTGATGAAGGTACCCGCCTTGAGGACGGTGTAGCTCGACTCGAGGTGCTCAGGAGGGCTGAAGTAGCCGCTGGAAGGGGTGTCAGTATGTCTGGAAGGTGTCTTCCCAGGAGAAGATGAAGCGGGAAAGAGATCGTACTAGGCAATCCGTGGCGAGAGGACGACGTTGCTGGTCCCGTTCAGCCAGGCAATGGCGAGGGGGTTGTAGGTCATGTGGCCGCCCCAGGCCCAGCCGAACCAGCCGACGCTCTTGGGAGCGAGGATCTGGATGACGGTGTCGAACACATTGTCGTCGGGAATCTGGTCGGGGATGGCAATGCGGACGGTGACGTCGCGGTTGGTGGTGAAGGACGCAAAGGTCAGGCCGGTCTCCGGGTCCTCATAGACCTCCGATTCGGCGCCCCACTGCCTCCGGGCTGCGACATTAGTTTTCTTGTTGTCAATGGCGTGTGGTGGTAGTGGTCCTCCTTACCAAGGCCCAGGAAAGCGGCTGCTTGCGCGAGGGTTTCGAGGAACTTGACCATTGTGTCTCACTTCGAGGAAGGGCGGTGATAGGTCAATGGGCGGCGGTAAAGGAGAGGGAGGGTTTCTTGGATGAGGAGCGGAAGGAGGATTTGTCTTATATTGTTATGGAGATCTCCCGGAACCGGGGGCGGGCGCTTTCCTCCGGAGGGTTGCGGACCGGCACCTTGGGGCCTGTTTATGTCGCCATTACTCCGACGAGACGGATGAAACAGTTCCAATTTGGAGTATCAAGGCTTCCAGGACGCAACCCAAGACATGTGTCCCAACAGCACATCATGGCCAGGGGGAACGGAGCTCATGGCGGAAACCGGGATACGTTAGACGGTGTTGTTTACATGTACATGAAGCCAATCTAAACCTTGAGCTTCATGTTCGGGCACACCACCTTCAAGTCCCCGTGGCAGGATGATGGTCAGCCCATTTCAATTAGCTAGCTACGATTAGCTCCGTGGACGAGATCTAACGCGCGTCTGCAATGCGGAGAGATGCACCGAAGGACATCAGAAGCGGCGCGGATGCCAAAGATGTGCCGAGAAGACCGGTGATTGGAGGGTAAAGGGGGATGATGGTATACCATAGTATCCGAGTGGCAGTTGGATATTAAGCGGGTCGGAACGCATACATATGCGCCGAAGGTGGTTGGAGAGGGCGGTAATATATGCGGAAACCGATCCGAAAACCAAGGTTGCGAAAAGGGTAGGACAAGATATTACCATGGTATACGACGTCAACTATGGCCCCCCTTTAGGCTAAACCCGACGCACGTTCCTTCAGCAGGACATGAGAACATAAGAAGATATTAATCAGTCGATGCAAGGAACACTGTGCTCGAGACGAGATCATCAGGCCAGGGCAGTGGTTTGCGGCCCGGCCACCATAGATGGTCACGATGGTCGGTTGAGTTCCGAAAAGCCTCTCGAGTATACGTACACCAAGGGATGGATGCCCATACTACTTCACATGCTCATCATGGCTCTGGGCTGGATCTGCAAAGGAGAGCTTGGCCTTGAGCTTAACCCCACGGTGGGGCAATATACCCGTCCAATGCTCCTCGAATGCGTCATTCCATCCCCTGAACATGCTCACTTCAAGGATCCAGGTTGAAGGCATGATCATCATGTATAGACAGAGTAATAATACTCAAAACCTCACCTCGTCGATGTGTGTTCTGTACAAGAGCAAGGCAAATACTTCGTGAACATGTCTCACCAGCATGAGGTATAAGAAGAGAAACCAACAGACGGAGATTAATGGCTTATTCCCGTCTCTGACTTTCCCATCCTCGACGATGGCGCAACATCGACCCCACGGTAGCAATTGCATTCTGCTCGCGCAAACCCCACAACCTCTCCTCCATACCTATGTCTACAATTCCTCTCCCAACCTCCCCAATCCCCTAGAAACATGACGAAACCACCACCATAGCATCACTAGCAACCCACCATCAAAGAAAACCAACAATACCCAGACAACTATCCTCACCATGGCCACCACCCGTCCTCCCCTCCCTACCATCCTCCCTCCCCTCCTCCTCGGCACGGCAACCTTCAACACCCAATACGTCACCGATCCCGAAGCCATGCCTTACCGCTCCATCGTCGCGCGCGCCATCGACCTCGGTGTCACCGGCTTCGACACCTCGCCCTACTACGGCCCGTCCGAAACCCTGCTCGGCAACGCCCTGCACTCCCTCTTGCAATCCGGCTCTGTCAAACGCGAGTCCTTGTTCCTCGTCACAAAAGCCGGCCGGATCGGCCCGACCGAGTTCGACTACTCGCCGTCCTGGGTGCGCTACTCGATCCTGCGCAGCCTGAAGAGGCTGCACACGGGGTATCTGGATCTGGTATACATGCACGACGTGGAGTTTGTGTCGCCGGCGGAGGTGGTGGAGGCGGTGCGCGCGCTGCGCAGGTTGAGAGACGAGGACGGAGTGGTGCGGTATATTGGCATCAGCGGGTTCCCTGTCGACTTGCTCTGCGAGTTGGCCGAGTTGGTGCTGAAAGAGACGGGCGAGCCGCTGGACGCGGTGCTGAGCTACGGGAATTTCACCGTGCAGAACCGCCGGTTGGGCAAGCCCTTCGTAACTGAAGAGGCTGAGGCAAAAGAAAAGACCAATTCCCCACTGGCGAGGTTCAAAACCGCCGGCGTGCAGGTCGTCCTGAACGCGAGCATCCTCGGCATGGGCTTGCTCACCACCAAGGGAATTCCCGCCGACGCTGCATCGTCCGAGCAAGAATCATCATCATCCCCGCTAGCCAAATGGCACCCCTCCCCTCCGGCCCTCCGCCTCGCGTGCAAACAAGCCGCCGCCATCGCCTCCTCCGCCGGCGAGAGGCTCGAGTCGGTCGCCATCCGCTGGGCCCTCGCCGAATGGGCGCGCGTCGGCGCCGCCGCGGGGTTGGGCGTCGACGTGGCGATCCCGACTGGCGAGGTCCGCCGCGTAGGCCCGACGGTGTGCGGGGTGACTTCGGTCGGGGAGCTCGAGGAGACGGTGACGGAGTGGAAGGGGGTTCTGAACAGTCTCCAAAACACTTCGACGGACCTCAGCGGTCATGATGACGATGTTTACGGCGCACCGCGCCAGGAGAAAATCCTGGCTCTGGTGCGCGACAAGATCTGGCCTGCGCTGGGCGACTGGCTGGATTATGCCTGGGACAGTCCCGGGGAGGGATACAAGAACACCCGGGGAGAAGAGGATCGCGGGGTGGTTCCTGACGACGGCATTGTTGAGGAGTATGAGAAGGCGAAGGGTGAGAGGAAAACCGCCGACGCGGGTGCTAGGTAGTAGTAACAGAAGGATCCCTTCAAATCTTATATCACCACGAGGAAAACCATCCTATGTCCAAGCCATGATGAAGTTCTTGGCCGAGTCCCAAATAGACGTTGAGGCAAGTAGGAAAGTAGTAGCGCAGTAATAACACAATAACTCAACGAGCTACGTAATCCTTCCCATCGCATCTACGCTCTCTCAGGGCCAGCGAAACCGCTCTGCCTTGAAAGGGGGTTATTTCAACAACCATAAACCACCACAGAAAGAGCGTGACGCTTTGATAAGGAGAGAGAAGAAAGAGTGCTCCAATGTAAAAGATGCCTAGAATCCATCTCGAAAATAAACCATGGTGCCCGCTTCCCTACCACAAAGCACAACAAAGTATAACTGCCCTGAACAAAGTAAACCACTGTATACCACTGCCGCCAACCATTGCCAGGACGCCTGCACCATTACCACCGCATGAAAGAAAGAAACCCTGACCAGCAAGACTTCCTCAAACTCCTGATGCCACTACCCACCCGCAATGATCAACTTAGCTTTCCCTCCCCTAACCTCCCTACAGAATCTGAGCGCTTCCTTCGTAATCCCCATCATGTCATCCCTCATTGCCATTCTGTCCATACCGTCCGTCATCCGAACATCAACCCATCCACATCATGGTCAATTACCCCTCTACTGCGCGCTCTGCTGCACAGGGTTCGAGGTGATCTCATCATATCCGGCCTGCTTAGAGTCGACATCAGGGCTGCTTGCACCTGGCGTGTAGGAGGTGACCATGACCGTCGGAGCAGCAAGAGACTGTTCTTGTTGACCCACGTTACCCGCTGCAGCAGAGGCAATATCCTTGTTGGCCTCGGCGTTTTGGAATTCGCTTGCCGTCTTTTGACCCTCGGTCTTGCTGGTAGTCTGCCCCGCATTATCCAAACCCGCGTCCACAACCTCAGCCAAACTCCTGAAATTGAAGGCCGGCTCGACACCTGCGGCAGGGGCCTGGCTGTGGTCACCGCCATCCTCGCTGACGCCGGACTGGCTGCCTAGGCTGAGGCCACTCCCATGGGGTTCCTGGATACTCGACGGCGAGACATAGCTGCCGGGCTGGCTGTCCAGGATCGATGAAGGCACCGACGAGGCGTTGCTCATCTGCCGCAGGTGAGACGGGCCAGCGGACCGGTTCGGGATGGGTTGCGGGCTCGAAGCGCCCGCGGAGGTGCTGACTTCTGCGAGCGATAAATTTCCGCGGTCGACCCCTTTCCCTTTACCCTTGTCCGCATTCTCGAGAGTCTCTGCCACGATTGCAGAGCCGGACGTGCTGGCTTCGATACGCAGGTTGCTCGCGCCACTGTTGCCCCTCTTCCTACCGAAGTGCAACCCAGGAAGGCTGAGGCTGCTAGCACTCGCCGAACTCTGACCGCTGGGGCCCTCGTAGGGACCGCTCTGTTTCTTGGCCGCCTTGCGTTCCTCCTTCTCCTTCTTCTTTGCTGCCTTCTTTTCTTCCTTCTCCGCTTTGCGCCTGCGTTCCTCTTCTTCCTTCTCCGCCTTGCGCCTCCGCTCCTCTTCGGCGGCGATCGAGAGGCGAACAGCCTCAGCGATCATCATCTCCTCCAAGTCTTCTATCCGGGTGCGACGATGTCCGCCGTCTCCGATGGCGTGACCAAGGTATCTGATCGTCGGTTCAGGCGCGCTTTGCGAGGGGGTGTCCCCTGATTCAGTTTCGGCGGGAGTAGCACCGGCACTACCCGACCCCGACCCGCTGTTATGACGCCGACCAAGACGGCTGCGGAAACCCCGGTTCTCGGTGTTATTCATGAGGAACGCGGCAGTATGCAGAGCGGTCGCAGCAGCTGCCCTACGAGCCTGATGAGCCCGTGCGGCCTGTAGCTTGGCCGCCCACTCTGGTCGAATCCGGTCCGTAAGAATAACATTCGCGTCGTTAGCGGATAATGACTGGTTGCGCCGTCGGCCCGTGACACTACTTGGAGATCCGACAACCGGAGATGGATTTGCCGAGTTGACTGAGCTGCTCGACGACATGGCTCCGCTGGCGGTGCCTAGAGCGCTGGGAGATGTGGCGTAGACAAGGCCGCGGCGGAAAGGAGGTGGCTCATAGGTGACGCCGAAATTGGGCTGAGTACAATAAGGGCAACAAGCAGGCTCCGACACCAAGAGACCAGCCGCCTCCTCGGGGTCCTGGTTTGGGTCGTTCTCGTTGTGGCCTTCGGGGAAGTGAGGATCGGGGCGCTTGATCTGGACAAAACACTCGCTGCAGATGGGTTGGTCACAGCAACGAGTATGGTTGAGATAAGGGGGATATGTGAGGAAGCAGATGGGGCACTCGATGGCGTTCTTGTACAAAAATACTTCGATAGGCTGGCCATTCACGAACGGGTCATGGGGGAGCTGAATCTCGCGCGGCATGAACTCGGTCGTAGAGCCGTTGCGGGAGTTGGAACCCAACACAGACGCGATGGCCTTCCCGCGGGGTTTCAAAAAAGCGTTCGCTCCAGGAGGGATAGCCACCGGAGAGGGTAACGTCGTGGAAGGGGCGGAGTGAGCCTGATCAGAAGATATTGACTGGGTTCGTTCGCCAATGGGTATTGTGAGATGTTCGACGTTGGGTTTCTTCTCTTCCTGCTGACCCGGAGATGTCGGTCGTGGAACCAGGTCTTCGGGGGGGATCGCATCTGGGGGAGGAATGGGCAGACCTCGTGCAGCAGCGATTATCTGTGCCTCGGTCCATTGATCGCTCCAGTCGTTCAAGCCGCGCCAGAAAGGTGCCAGCTTCCGCTCAATCTATAGTGGGAATTAGCACGAGGTGCCGGTGAGAAGGGGCTGAGACGAAAAGCCTGCCTACCTGAAGCTGTCGGACGATGCCCTTGTTGAAATCCTCCGGGCTATTGTAGACACCCATCGTCACCAAGAATCCACCATCCACATGCTCCGAGCTCATGCTCCGCTCTCTCTCAGCGATTCTTTGAAGGCGCTCCCTTTCCAACCGACGTGCTTCCCGTTCTTGCCTAGTCTCCCGGCGCTCTTGTGGTTGGTCGGGCTGGGAGCTGGCGGCGGCTCCAGAGCTCAGTCCAAGGATTAAACTCAAATCTCCCCGGCTGACCCGATTCCGCCTGCTGGACGCCCCTCTGTCGGACCGCGAAACGCTGCCACCTGCAGCATCGTGGGACGATTGGTGATGGCCGCGGTGGCCGGCATCGCCGGTGCGAGACTCTTTTGTGCTGGCGTTCCCCATGGCGGCGACGTGCTCGACGGCACCACCTTAGTTGAGCGGCGGTGTCAAAGGACTATCGTAACGACAGAAAATGGACGAGATGGTGCGAGGACCCAAGCCACGTATTATGCAGTTGGAATAAGAGGTGGTCAAGGCGTCGGACGCCCAAGAGCAAAAAATCGTCGGAATGATATCGGACGAGTGACGTAGGACGCGGGTACTTGGTGCAGTTTAGCAGAGGCGAGGTCGAACGATAGCGAATGCGGGGGGTTGGGCGCTAGGGGATATCGTGGTTAATCGGATAGGCAGACGATTGGGTGTTTCGACGGGAAAGGCACTTGGTCGGCCGGTGATGTGACGGTGCGAGGGAATGGTCAGTGATGGAGATGCTTGGTCGATGACATGCGGAGAGCGTCGGAGTCGGTCAGCACCAGGCACGACGGAGTGAGGTCAGAGCAGCAGGTGCTGTATGGATAGTAGCTGGGAAGGCTGCAGGCGCGGTCGGGTCCGGATAAGAGCGGAGAGGTCGGTCGCGGCAAGACCCAGTGGCCTATAGGTGGTGGACGTCAGTGGGGTCCGGCAGCATGACCATTCCTGACGCAATGCAACTGCCTCTGCGCATCAATCGCTCAAGTCGCTGCTGAAGAGAAGAATTCGGGTCGACAGAAAAGTTGGATCAAAATAGAGGTCAGGTAGCTATACGAGAAAAAGATCTGGCTAACCCTGGACACCCTAGGTCAAGCAAACGAGCTTGATACCCGAGTCAGACCTCTCGGAGGGGTTGGTTGTGGATGAGGTTGGGTTGGGAGTTGGCTCCAGTGTTGGTTCCTTGTTCGCGTTGATGACGGAGGCCGGGAGGCAAGATGCCAAGAGGCAACCGTCCCAGAGCCGGCCCAAGAGCAGCGGGAGGTTGGTTCCAGACCTCGGAAGCCAGGCAGTGGGGCGCAGCAGTTGGATGCAGCTGGGTGCAGGTGGCAAATATCGCTCAAAAGGGGCAACTCGCCACATCCAAACCTCGTTTTTGGCATGTATTGCAAACTCATGGCTGCTGTTTCCGGACGCAAACTCAACTTGCATGCCGGATGAAACCTGGCATCAACATCAGGCAACTGGAATCGCTGCCGTGTCAGAAGTGCCTACCTCTAGGTAGCAATCTGTCCGGCAAAGCAATATCCGGTGACAGACAATGCGTGGATAGGTACGTCGTCTTAGGTAAGACTGGTGTTCAGTTTGGATCTCTCAGATGTTCACACATGGCAAACGAAACACACAAGAGTCTAAGTGTTGTGAAGAAAGTGTTGTTGAGTGCACCGTTTAGGGAACATGAGGATAAACATGGATACCACGGGATGCAGAAGACCGACATCAAATCACCGCTTCACAGATGTGCAGCAGACGCAGCTCACGCAAACGTGGAATCAAACATGTGTTTTTGGTATCTGGTGTCCGTTGAACCCCTTATATACTACCACCCAGCCAACGAGTCAACTCAAGTTCCACCACAATACCCTTAGATGCACTGAGAGTACCACTGGTTCTGCGCCCTGCAAGTGCCCTCAGAGCAGCAAGTCGGGCCCGACCAGCCCTGGCCGCCGCACTGACCCCAACGAGGCGAGCAGTTCTGCTGAGGCGGAGGGGTCGGCTGAGCAGGAGGAGCAGGAGTCGTGATGGTGGCCAGAGTCGTCGGGGTGACAACGGGGCCCGAGGTAGAGGATGGGCTGCCACCGCCCAGGTGGTCGTTGATGTGCTGGATCAGCTTGGGACCAATCTGCCTGGCAATGAAGTCGTCACCCTGCTGGTTGGTGTGGACGCCGTCACCAGCCAACATGGCATTGGTGTAGCCGTTGGCGCGAGAGCAGTCGGCAATCAGGATGGGAGACTGGGCAGTCGAGTGTTGCTGGACCCAACCGGGGATGGCGCTGTTGACAGCCTCGATGGTCGCGTCGCTCCAGCTCGTGGGGATGATCTTGTCGATCTACATCGAGCGGGTCAGCGCTCCCAATCCTCCGGAACACATGGGGGCGCCTTCTCTGGCGCAAGAGCGTCACTTACAATGACCTTGACGTTCGGGTTCACAGCACGCATGTTGTTCAGCAACATGGTGTACGAGTCGATGATGGTCTGGGTGTTGCGCTTGCCAATGTTGACGTCGTTGGTGCCGAGCATGAACTGGACAATGTCGGGCTGATAGGTCCGCATCCAGTTGGTAATGTATTGCCTGGCGATATCATAGACCTGCCAGCCGGAGTGACCCTCGTGGTTCGTGTCGAAACCGGCGGGCCTGGGGCAGCTCGCGCCAATGCCGTTCATGCTGCCGACGAAATCGACCTTGTCGGCCAGACCGGCAGAGATCAGCTGGTTCCAGACCATGGGCCGCCAGCAGGAGATCTCAGTCAGGGAGTCACCCAGAAGCACTGGAGTACCGCTATGTCAACATCCATCGTCTCCTGGACATGGCTTCGACGGGCTGGCTGAGGAACGGTGGCCACTTACTGACTTTGACCTTCTGGGCGGAGGCCGTGGCCGCGAGGCCGGCAAGCACGGGGAGAATGAAGTTCCGCATGGTCGCTGACAGTCCCAAACTACCTAGGTATCAGATGGGAGGCGAAGTTGGCGATGGTCGCGGAGCTGTCAATGGGTAAGGCACTGGCGCTGCATTGCGTTGTCGTCATCGTGGCCATTTATACGCCGGATGGCCGACCGATCGTGAAGTCATCTAACGGCTAGTCCCGAGCATGAATGAGGCTGATCTCCGGCTGAGGCAACGTTAGAAGGCCACGGTTAAAACGGAACGAAAAGAGGCGCACCAGTCGGGTGAATTGGTTGTTTCCCCAGACTACCAAGTGGCCCACACATGACGACGACTTCGTGGAGGCGAGTACTACGTTGGGAGCAATCTCGGAAGAGATGCTTGGGGAGCCAATATGTTTTGGGCTGTTTCTAAGTCGGAAGACGGAGTTTCCAAGAATGGAAACTCATGTTTCTTCCTTATGCCCGGGCCCGTCCACTTACACCTCCACAACGCAGCAAAAACCATCTAAAGTCTCTAACTCGATCCTGAGGGGAAGGCCTTGAATATGGGGGAGGTGATGAATTAATTGATTTTGAGGGGTTCCTGACAAGCAGCGCTCGTCAGGAGGCCGTGAGGAGACATCTCGTGCGAATGCTCAACTTGGCTCAGAGCATCAACAATTAAGGTTCATAGCGAAACATGCTGCACTGAGAGCAACAAGCGAGGGGAGTATTCAAACGAAAGAAGGATGCGGTCCGGTCAACTAGGTCTAGGGCATCAAGGAAGAAGAAGGTAGTACGTATATATATGATAGACTTTAGTCATCGACTTGGCTTAGTCACCCATACCTGGTTACGGTTTTGCCTGTCCCATTTGACAGGCCGCCCTGCCGCAAGCCGCAGCAACCTCGAGTTACACTCTTTTACCCGAGATTGGCGCAAATTGTGACCGTTTCCGGCAGTCCATCTTTCAACGTATTGTACCTCTGAGTAAGGTATGTTGTGCTTGGATCGGGGCGTCTGCTGACTCAGCGTCCGCAAGCTCAATATCATCCGCCAAGTGCCGGACACTCTGCTACTTAATACCGAATACTATACTTGACAGTAGTGTATCAACCGACCAGAGCGGCTGGGTCAGGGAATTGGCTGCCAGGCACGGCACATTGGCCAGAGACACTGCACGTACCTAGAGTCTCAATGTGTGATGCGGAACCGTGCAAAGGGACATGTCTCTGATGGTCGAGGAGGAGGAAACTAAGAATTGTTGCATGAAACAAAATGGCTCAATACTTCAAGCATGTTGCTTAGCAAAGTAGGTGAGTGCGACTAAGATTCAAGCAATTGTTGGTCTCCAAATCAGGCATAAGGTACTTGACTCTCATGAAGGTGCCGAAGACACTCAGCAATCGAGGATAAGTTGTGTGATATGTGGTCAGCTGGTGACTCGTATTATTTGGTAGATGTGCCTAGTACGATAGGGAGCACCTGAGAGAGATAGCTTATGAAGTGTCAGCTGGCTGTCCTCCACAACAAGTCTCTTTGCAGACTCTGATGTTGGGTTCATGTGTTCTGCGAGTCTGCCTTTTCTCAACGTCTTGGACTCGTCAGTTTACGCACAATCTGACGTGATGCCGGTGGCCGTAAGTCGCTTTTCGTATCCAAACCGATTGGATGAGCGAAGTTCGCCTTTGGCAGACAAAATAGAGCAAGTTTTCTACGCAAAGTTCTCTGGAGTTATAGTGTACAATGCTGTGGGAGAGGTAGCTCAACATTCAGAGTACAGATCCTCCAGTGCCCTCCATGATCTCAACAGACTCGAAAAGCGACGTCATGATGTTCAGCTGCGTCGCACAGAGTGAAGCATGCCCAGGACCCTGCCGAGACATGGCATGTGGGCTGCACGAAGCTTGGAGAGCGCGGGGGCCAGAAGAACGGCGTCGGGGGCTTCGAAGAACCCGATGGAGGGAAACGGGACCCACTTGAAATCCGGGATGGCGGTGCTCGAGGGTTCGGATGAGCCATTGCCCGGCAGTCTTGGCAGCCAGATCCAGTTCTGGCAAGATTGATTGGACGATATGGGCCCTGCCAAGACCTGGGCCCGAAAAGTGGATGCGGCGTTCTGCGATTGACAGGGATGTTCGAAAAGGGGAGGGATCTCGAGATTCAGGACGGCAGGAGGAGAGAATCGCGGTTGCGGCACAACACACAGCGTCGATCATGGAGAGAACTACTTACTCACCAGAAAATGGAGAACATCCACCGTTTTCATGACAGAAGCAACGGGAGAAGAGAGTCAAAACTCATCTTTGGAGGTCAACCACCTTACTTTTACTCACGTCATCACCAACTCCATCTTCCTTACAATACAACATGCCAGATCCATGGATCTGGAATCTTCCAATTCCAACAATGTGAAGAAAAAAAAACTCCAGCAGAACGAACCGCCCCACGCGCTCATTTCGCACCCGTGGATGCATCAATGGACCGGCCCGGCCCCACTTGTGACGGGAAACCAGCCAGCAGTCGAAACCAACAAGAAGCCCAGAAGGGAGTTAACCTGGAGAAACGCCGGCCATGATTCACGTTTCGTCATGCTGATGATGGCTGAACATGCAGCCTCTGAGTGGCCACAGGCGCTCAAAACAGAGGCCAAGCTGGTGAGAAATGTGCAGGAAGCTTAGCTCACAATGTATGGATTCGGCCCTGCTTAGACAAGTTCGTGCTTGGTTGGCTGGACCGTACAGCGAAAGCTCCAGCAAAAGTCCCAAACCCAAACCGATGATCTTGACTTTTGCCCCTGCCCCGCCATCTCGACGTTGCCTGGGGACTTTTCCCAGGGCTGCTGGGCTGAGGCTCCGCCAGGAAAAGGGGAGGGTCCCGCGGGTCGGCTTCCAGTTGCCCGGGGTGGGCCTTGGGCAGCCTGGACAGGAATCGTGGAAACGCGCGTTTGCTGCAATCCCACGCGGTGCCGCTGCCGGGGACATTGCGCCTCTCCCGCCGCAAGGCGGCGCCAACTCCGCTCGGACACTACGAAGACTCCGGCTCTCCAGGCCTGTCTCTTAAAAACCACCCGCGATCCCATCATCTCAGGGGTCTCGCGTGCTGCCGCTTGTTTACCGCGCCTCGGTCCTGCAGCTTCACCTCTCCCGTGCCAACTGCGGATCGTTTTGCGCGTCACGGCTGTTGGCCCAAACGGTGTTGTTGTTTCTTCTTCCTTTACATACACTCTTTTCCTCCTATTTCCTCGCAAGGGGGTTTGTTACAAGTTTCTTAATATCACCTTTCTAGCCTTGGCTTGGCCGTGTTGTGAGGGGAACGTGCGCATCGTTGTCGACATCCTGCCCTTTGCTACTTGGTGTTTACTGCCGACTCAACGAACACTTTCTCACGTGGTGGACAAACTTGGGTTTGTAGGTCCAGTTTGCTGGTCGCTCCCCGCGGCCTGAAAGCGGGACTTTTCGCCCGATACGGATTCCGACGGAACGGCTCCCATCCACCGACCAATTCACAAGCTTTTTAGACCAGACGACGATCATGTCTTTTATTGGGGCGGGTTCCTTCGGGAACTATGACCTCACGGCCAAGATGACGGGTGCGCCGCTCGATCGCACGGCCACCCATGACCAGGAGGAGGAAGTTCCGCCGACGACCGCCGGCGGGTCTTCCACGGCCCAGGGCGACGACGTGACCAAGACTCAAGCAACTTCGGTCACGGAGGGCGCTGGGGCTTCGGACACGGCAGGTGACGACGGCGATGACTCGGAGGCTGCTTCGCTGGAGCGCCGCCACAGCGCTGTGCAGGCTTTGGCGAGGACCTTTACGTCTCAGTCCCAGGCCGTCGCCCCGGGCACCAACCCCTTCCTGATCGCCTCTGAGGATGAAAACTCGCCATTGAACCCGAACGGCCCCAACTTCAATGCGCGCGCCTGGGCCAAGGCTCTTGTCAACTTGGTTGCTGGTGAGAACAACCAATTCCGGACCACCGGCGTTGCCTTCCAGAACCTGAACGTCCACGGCTTCGGCTCGGCAACCGACTTCCAGAAGGATGTCCTCAACATCTGGCTAGAGGCTGTCGGCCTTGTTCGCAAGCTCACCGGCACTGGTCAGACCCGTATCGACATCCTGCGCGACTTCAATGGCTTGGTCCGCAACGGCGAGATGCTCGTCGTGCTGGGTCCTCCTGGCTCTGGTTGCACGACCTTCCTGAAGACCATTGCCGGTGAACACAATGGCATTTACATCGATGAAAAGTCCTACTTCAACTACCAAGGTGAGTGACGAAAATGTGTGCGCCCGCTGGCCTCACCACTTAATACTGACGACACACCAGGTATGACGGCCAAGGAGATGCATACTCATCACCGTGGCGAGGCTATCTACACTGCCGAGGTCGACACACACTTCCCACAGCTTACCGTTGGCGAAACCTTGACTTTCGCTGCCCACGCCCGTGCCCCTCGTCAGCTCCCTCCCGGTGTGGACAAGACCATGTTCGCGAACCACTTGAGGGACGTGGTCATGGCCATGTTCGGCATCAGCCATACCATCAACACTCGCGTCGGTAACGAGTATATCCGCGGTGTTTCCGGTGGTGAGAGGAAGCGCGTTACCATCTCCGAGGCTGCTCTCTCCTTTGCCCCGCTGCAGTGCTGGGACAATAGCACTCGTGGTTTGGACAGCGCCAACGCCGTCGAGTTCTGCAGGACCCTGAGGATGCAGACAGAGCTGTTTGGCAGCACCGCCTGTGTTTCGATCTATCAGGCTCCTCAGAGCGCCTACGACCTCTTCGATAAGGTCACAGTTCTGTACGAGGGCCGTCAGATCTTCTTCGGCAGGGCCGACGAGGCCAAGCAGTACTTCATCAATCTCGGCTTCGAGTGCCCAGAGCGCCAGACGACCCCCGACTTCCTGACATCCATGACCAGCCCTCTGGAGCGCATCGTGCGCCCCGGCTTCGAGGGCAAGGCTCCCCGCACTCCGGACGAGTTCGCCGCCGCTTGGAAGAACAGTGCCGAGTATAAGAAGCTGATGGAGGAGATTGAGGAGTACAAGAAGCAGCACCCCATCAATGGTCCTGATGCTGAGGCTTTCCGCGCGTCTCGGAAGGCCCAGCAAGCTAAGGGCCAGCGCGCCAAGTCGCCCTACACGCTCTCTTATGTGCAGCAGATCAATCTCTGCCTCTGGCGCGGTTGGCGTCGTCTCATCGGCGATCCTAGCCTGACCGTTGGTGCCCTTATGGGCAACGTCATCATGGCTTTGATTATCTCGAGCGTGTTTTACAACATCCAGCCGACCACGAGCAGCTTCTACCAGCGCGGTGCCCTTCTCTTCTTCGCCTGCCTGATGAACGCTTTCTCGAGCGCCCTCGAAATCCTTACCCTTTACGCCCAACGCCCCATCGTCGAGAAGCACGACCGCTATGCCCTCTACCACCCGTCTGCCGAGGCCGTTGCGTCCATGATCTGCGACCTGCCGTACAAGATCTCGAACTGCATCGTCTTCAACATTACGCTGTACTTCATGACGAACCTGCGCAGGGAACCGGGCGCTTTCTTCTTCTTCCTCTTCGTGTCGTTCCTCACCGTCCTGACCATGTCGATGATCTTCCGCACCATCGCCAGCTCCTCGCGCACCCTGTCCCAGGCCATGGTGCCCGCCGCCATCATCATTCTCGCGCTCGTCATCTTCACCGGTTTCGTCATTCCCAACGACTACATCCTTGGCTGGTGCCGCTGGCTTGGTTACATCGACCCTCTGTCGTACGCGTTCGAGGCTCTGATGGTCAACGAGTTCCACGGCCGCCAGTTTATCTGCACCGACTTCGTCCCCAACCCGCTCGTCCCAGGATACGACAACCTCGCTCCCGAGAACCGTGCCTGCTCCGCCATCGGTTCCATTGCTGGCCAGCCGTATGTCAGCGGTGACAACTACATCAACTCGGCCTTCAAGTACTACGCATCGCACAAGTGGCGCAATGTGGGCATCACGATCGGCTTCATGCTTTTCTTCCTCGTCACATACATGATTGCTGCTGAGAACGTCGCGGCCAAGAAGAGCAAGGGCGAGGTCTTGGTCTTCCGTCTTGGTCACAAGCCTGCTGTCTTCAAGGAGAAGAAGGACGATGCCGAGTCTGGCGCCAATGTTCAGGGAAGTGTCATTTCCAACAAGGCGGCCGGCGGCAATGTGTCGGACGGCAATACCACCGACAAGGAGGCGGCCAACATTCAGAAGCAGACCAGCGTCTTCCATTGGAGCAAGGTTTGCTATGAGGTCAAGGTCAAAGGCGAGACGCGGCAGATTCTGGATAACATCGACGGTTGGGTTAAGCCGGGTACTCTGACTGCTCTCATGGGCGTCTCGGGTGCCGGCAAGACGACTCTTTTGGATTGCTTGGCGGACCGGACCTCGATGGGTGTCATCACGGGCGAAATGCTGGTCGACGGCCACCCGAGGGATGCTTCCTTCCAGCGCAAGACGGGTTACGTGCAGCAGCAGGATCTCCACCTCCAGACCACCACTGTTCGTGAGGCTTTGAACTTCAGCGCCCTTCTCCGCCAGCCCGCCCACATCCCCCGCGCCGAGAAACTCGCCTACGTCGACGAAGTTATCAAGCTCTTGGAAATGGAGGAGTATGCCGATGCCGTTATTGGTGTTCCTGGCGAGGGTCTCAACGTCGAGCAGCGCAAGCGTCTGACCATTGGTGTCGAACTGGCCGCCAAGCCTCCTCTTCTTCTCTTCGTTGACGAGCCGACTTCGGGTCTTGACAGCCAGACTTCCTGGGCTATTCTGGATCTTCTGGAGAAGTTGACCAAGAGCGGACAGGCTATTCTCTGCACCATTCACCAGCCCTCGGCTATGCTCTTCCAGCGCTTCGACAGGCTGCTCTTCCTGGCCAAGGGTGGCAAGACTGTGTACTTCGGCGACATTGGCAAGAACGCGAAGACGATGACCTCCTACTTTGAGCGCAATGGTGGCTTCCCTTGCCCGCCTGATGCCAACCCTGCCGAGTGGATGCTTGAGGTGATCGGTGCTGCGCCCGGAAGCTCGAGCGATATCGACTGGCCCAAGGTCTGGCGTGAGAGCCCCGAGTATGCCGCCGTTCAGGAGGAGCTGGAGCGTCTCAAGGCCAACCCCAAGGAGTCGAACTCTATTACCGATGACCCGACCAGCTACAACGAGTTCGCCGCTCCGTTCTGGGAGCAGTTCAAGCTCGTTACCCACCGCGTCTTCCAGCAGTACTGGCGTACTCCCTCGTACATCTACTCCAAGGCGATCCTCTGCATCCTGGTTGCTCTCTTCATCGGCTTCGTCTTCTACAAGGCTCCCAACACCATCATGGGCCTGCAGAACCAGATGTTCGCCATCTTCAACATCTTGACCATCTTCGGCCAGCTGGTCCAGCAGACCATGCCGCACTTCGTCATTCAGCGTTCCCTCTACGAGGTCCGCGAGCGGCCGTCCAAGGTGTACAGCTGGAAGGTGTTCATGCTGTCGCAGATCATCGTCGAGCTGCCCTGGAACGTCCTCATGGCCGCTTTCATGTTCGTCTGCTGGTACTACCCCGTCGGTCTTCAAGCCAACGCCGAAGCCGCCGGCCAGGTGGCCGAGCGCGGCGGTCTCATGTTCCTGCTCCTCGTCGCCTTCCTGCTCTTCACCTCGACCTTCACCGACTTCATGATCGCCGGTCTCGAAACGGCCGAGGGCGGCGGCCACCTCGCCAACCTCCTCTTCTCGCTCTGCCTTATCTTCTGCGGTGTCCTCGCCACACCGGATACCATGCCCAAGTTCTGGATCTTCATGTACCGCGTCAGCCCCTTCACGTACCTCGTCAGCGCCATGCTCTCGACCGCCGTCGCCAATACCAACGTCGTCTGCGCCGCCAACGAGTATATGAAGTTCGCGCCGCCCAAGAACATGACCTGCGGCGAGTTCATGGGGCCCTACATCCAGATGGTCGGCGGGTACCTGCTGGATCCCCTCAGCACGACCGAGTGCTCCTTCTGCACCATCGACGACACCAACACGTTCTTGAAGGGCGTGAATTCCGAGTACGACAAGGCGTGGCGCAACTTTGGGTATGTAACTACTTCAAATCTCCCCCTTTTCGCATTGTCATGTGGAACGTTTTGCTAACGTGTCATTTATTAGCATCCTGTGGGTGTACATTATCTTCAACGTCTTCGCTGCTCTGTTCGTGTACTGGCTCGTCCGTGTGCCCAAGAAGAAGTTCGCCAAGAAGAAGAAGGATTAAACGGTTGATGACTCGGGGTATTTGATTCTTTCTTTTCTCCTTATACAACTTTTCCGACCGACCGACCGACCAACCGGACGGCTGCTTGCGCGGCTGCTTGGTTCTTCCTCATCTAAGATGGTCATGTAGTCTCTAATTTTTGTTGTTGTCGATAATGTTGTCTAGACCTTTGGCCAGTGGTGGTGCAATTTCGTTGTTCATACCTGAAGAAGCGAACATAGAATCAGTTAAATAGAATCCGACCCCCATAAGGGGGGTTGTTGCGTTAGACGTTATTGTTCTCTGGGTAGATTCCATGGCTACAGACATAGGAAAAGTGATCAACAATGAAGCCATCATCGAATCGCCGAGTACTGAGACAACCGCCCTTCTATTGTAATAGGTACGCCTTTTATATACACACACGAATTACTCAACCAACAAATGACTGTCCCGCCTCTTTTTCACAAGAAACTGATACCAACACCGACCTGCAACCCCTTCCTCCCCTCCTCTCCCTTACGCAGCACCAGCGGCAGGCTAAAGTTCAACTCAAATCTCGCCGCGGGGTGGGCATACACCAAGCCCACGCCTGCGGCAAGACTCGGCAAGCCGTTGCCCAGCTCGCCCACGGCCGACTGGACGCTCCTCAACACGGTGGCCGAATCCATCGCCAAGCCTCCCCTGCTACCCTCCTCCTTCCCACCCTTGCTGCCGCTGCTGCCACTCCTACCCCTCTTCGCGCTACTCAGCGCCACCAACCTCCCCGCGTTTGCAAACAGCTGCAACCTGAGCGGCGACTCCGGGCCCGTCCTCGGCAGGGGGAGCAGGGCGCTGACGCTTCCGGCGGCAAAGACGTCGCCGCCGACCGAGTCGGCGCCGTCGTGCGGGCCGAGCCCGCCGAGCTTGAAGCCGCGGACGTCGGTCGGGCCGCCGAGCTGGAAGCGGTCGTTGATGCGGCTCGGCTGGGCGGGGCCCGTCAGGGAGTAGCCCGTGGGAAGCGGGTAGAGGAGGCCGAAGCGGAAGCCGGCGCCGAGGGAGATGCCGGATTTGCGGCCGGCGATGGGCACGGCGCCTGAGGCTTCGAATTCCGTCTTGGCGAACGAGACGTCGCCTTTGAGAGGACCCCAACCGGCGAGCTCGGAGACGCTACGCAGGAGGTAACCGCTTTGTGGGAGCATGGGGTTGTCGCGCCGGTCGCGGGTGAAGGTGTGGGTGAGGCAGGATTTGAACGAGTCGCCTGCGTCGGCGCGGACGGTGGGGGAGGCGGTGGACGAGAGGCCGGTCAGCTGGCGCCAGACGGAGGAGTAGGCGAGGGTGTGGGTGTCGCGGGAGGAGGTCAGCCAGGCCAGGCGAAAGTTGCCGCCGGTGAGGCGCTCCTCGTGGGAGGCCCAGGGCTTTTGGGTGGCGGAGCGCAGAGCTTCGGCGGAGAGGCGCAGGTCCGGATTGCCGTTGATCGGGGTGGAGAAGACGGCGTTATAGGCGGAGCGGGTGCGCGTGCCGGTGCTGGCGTTGATGGAGAGGGTCTCGGCGCCGCCAAAGATGTTGCGCGCCACGGCGTTGGTGTAGGCGGACCCCTCGGCATTGCCAAAGTCTGTGCCGGCAGTGAAGACGAGACGGGATTTCTCCTTCACGTTGATGGAAACGTCGAGCTCGGTCTTGTCTGCTGGAGGGGCACCCTCGGGGCGAGGGGTTTCGGAGAGGAAAATGCCAAAGCCCTCATCCTTGAAGATGTCAAAACGCGAGAGCTTCCGGGTGGCTTCGCCGATGCGGTCGATGACCTGGCCTAGGGTGGTGCCGGGGGCAGAGGTATCGTCAATCAGAGGCTGGAAGACGTGGTCGAGAAGGCTTCGGCGTGTGTTGGGGGCTCCGTGGACCTCGAGCTTGCTGATGGTGGCAGGGGTAAGGCGATGGTCCTCAAGCTGTCAAGGCGAGGGCAGGAAGGTTAGTTCTCGGGTGTTTTTAAGGAGTCGTGACGGCAAGTCGCCTTACCATGCGTGATCGTGCAGAACTCGAATTGTTGGGCGCATCCGCCACGCCGGCGGCCTGTTATTGAGGTCAGAAGACAAGCCATCAAAGAGAATGGAGGGGCGTGGATGTGCACGAGGGGCCAGGTCCAAGCTCTAGTGAGCTGTTTTGGAGCAACTTTGGACCCTCAAGAAACTCCAATTGAGGCTGACAGAGTGATTTTGGAATTGGAATGCTTACATTTCCGCCGCCGGGGACGAAAGGGGCGGACATGGGAGGTGTGGCGGCGTGCCTGGGGTCTGCAAAGTTGGGGTTGTTGGTTTTTGGTGATGTCGTTGAGGTGCTGCCCTGTCGCAGGCGCAATTGCACCCGAAACCCGACTTCTTCCAGGCCCGGTCCCATGTTCGCAGCCGAGAGTGGGTCCCGGATACTGGGTGGGTCCGGTCCCGGCTTCCACCTACCCCACGTGCTGAAGTGTGGCTGCCTTGGCCAGTGTGGCTGCCTTGGCCAGTGTGGCTGATACATGCCATTTGTCTGTGGCGCTCTAACTTTGGCAGGCGCGGGCAGCAAGCTGTCTCGTGCCGCTGCGCCCCACTTGGAGTCATTGGATTCCCGCGTTCCCCGTCCTAGTCTGTCTTCTGCATCTGCGTTTGCCTCCGTTCACCATCCAAACCAGCGTATCCTTTACCGAGTATCTTGTCCCCTGACCCAGCGTATATCTTTCACCCCTCCACCCGGTTGTCGGCTCCTCGACCGCAGTCGATACGCAGCGAAAGTTAGCGCTCCTTTCTCCCTGTTTCTTCGCTCGTTCAGCGCCTTATCTTTGTCCATCGTTTCGTTGCTGCTTGTCGCTCCGAGTCCCCTTGGTTGCGCCAGCTCAACGCTTCTTGGCACCCTCGCGGGCTCACGACGCCCATCCTGACGTAACTCCGCAACTCGACCGCGTTCCTCAACGACTGTCTCCCAACCGCCATGGCCACTAGGGCGGCCCAGAAGCGCGTGCGTAAGCCTGTTTGTATTACGCTGGAGTAAACATGAACTGACGTCAACTCGTCTTTCCTAGTTAACGCGCGAGTACAAGGCCATTATGGAGAGCCCACCACCGTATATCACAGCCCACCCTTCCGAGTCAAACATCCTTGAGTACGCCTTCCTACCTTGCCTTTGTACATCCCGTGCACGAACTGACCGACGACTTTCATCGTAGATGGCACTACATCATCACCGGCCCAGAGAACACTCCCTACCATGGCGGCCAGTACTGGGGCACGCTTATCTTCCCGCCAAACTACCCCTTCGCACCACCCGCTATCCGCATGCACACTCCCTCAGGTCGCTTCCAACCATCGAGTCGCCTATGTCTATCCATCTCCGATTTCCACCCTCGCTCGTTCAACCCAGCCTGGGAGGTCTCGACGATTCTAATCGGGTTGCTCTCATTCATGACGTCCGAGGAGATGACGACGGGGTCAGTCTCCGCAAGCGACGCCGAACGCAGGTACCTCGCCGCGCGCTCGCGCTGGTGGAACTCGACCGGCGGCGGCTCCCACATCAAGGGCGAGAACGGTGCCGGCAAGAACAACATCAAAGCCGGCGACGGCGGCGCCAAGTTCAGGCAGGAGTGGCCCGAGCTGGACCAAGAGAACTGGAAGTGGATGCGCGAGAATAAGATCGACCCGGCGACGGGCAACAAGATTGTTGAGAATGGTGCTTCATCGTCTTGTGGGCCACAGTTGGGTATCGCTGCAGGTAGTGGTCATCAAGCACATGCCGTAGTGGATGCCGTCATCCAGCAGAGGGACGCTGGCCAGAGCTGGATATTCCAGAACAAGCTGCTCCTTGCGGGTGCTGTCATCTTCATATGGGTATTGCTTGTTCGGCTGTTTGGGGAGGGTGCTTAAGCCATGGGCTTCGAGCCTGTTCGATGTTGTTCAGCGACGGGAGGCACTGAGATAGACGGTGGTAACTGATAGGGACACGGTATAATGTGGTTCTCGAGCCGCAGATTGTAGCGGCAAGGGACCCGGCGTTGGGACTTTACACATTGCGGCGTTGGAGTGCATAAGGATGCATTGGGTTCGTTTATGGGCGGGGGAGAGAATACGTTCTTAGCTCATTGTCGGCCGTTTATATTGGGTCATCGCTGTCCGCGAGTAATGTCTCTCGAGTCAGTTGCCGAAGCTAGACTCTAGGTCTGTGTTGTTGGAAGAATACCCAAAGTACGCGAATAGAGATTATTCCTCTTTGCTGTTCACACACCTCAGGGACACCTAGCCGCACTCCTTAGCCGTTCCCTGGGTGCCTGGCAAGCTGTGGTGGTTCAAGCCAATTAACATTCTATTCGATGGCACTCAAGATTTGGCAGCGATCCCCCTATTCATTCTTATATATACCTATACGACCACAACTTCACTTAGCACCCAACTATTCACTTCTTCCCTTCCTCCTTTTTCTCCTGATATCCAACGGGCCTCCATGGTACTGCTTCCTCCGATTCTGAGGTCCCTAGAACTCAACCTCCGCACCATACACGTTCGACATGACCCACCTATACGCCTCCAGCCGTAGACAGATGTTCTCGCCCTGAATCACATCCAAGTAAACGAGCGCACGAGAACACACACGCCCCCAGTCTCTTCCATAACTTGCACTCTCCCTCCCGTGGACTCTCGTGTACAGACTATTGTAAAATGTTTTGGACTTGACTGGGAGTAAGCCCGGCAAACAAAGATGGGCCGGACTTGACCAACACATGCTTAAGAACAGAACCGACATCAATGAGAGTAGGGTACACAACATGAGATTATCATCTTCGCCTCAAGGAGCATAGTACATTTCGTTGTCGTGACAATCGAGTAGCTCATGGCCAGGACTGGATTCCTGGCGTCTAGAAATGACCATTAATAGGCTTCGGAACATAGAGCTCCTCCAGATACTTCTCCTCCTCCTCCGTCAGAACCTTGCCGTTTGCAGCGAGGGCCTCCTCCAGCCTCTCTAACTTGCTGAAGCCGATGATGGGGCTCGTGACGCGCTTGTTGATCCACGCAAGCGCAACATGGGAGATCTGTTGTGCAAGGTGAACTCTGGTCAGCATATTGTTGACGCAATAAAAGCAAGAAATGGTAGTTGTCAGGGGTTTACTTACAGGCCACTGACGCTTATCAGCAATCTCGACAACCCGTTTGATGATGCTAATATCTGGCTCGACCGTGCCGAGCGCGCCGGGCTGGTTCTCCTTCTCGCCCTTGCTGCGCGTGGTGGTGCCGTACTCCTCGGGCCGTCGCGCGAGGTGGCCGCGGCAGAGCGGCGCCCAGGGGACCAGGCCGACGCCCGTGTCGTTGCAGAAGCGGATCATCTCGCGCTCCTCCTCGCGGTAGAGCAGGTTGTAGTGGTTCTGCATGCTGATGAACTTTGTCCAGCCGTTCTTCTCGGCGACGAACTGCATGCGCGCAAACTGCGTCGCCCACATGCTGCTCGCGCCAATGTAGCGCACCTTGCCCGACTGCACCAAGTCGTGCAGCGCCTTCATGGTCTCCTCGATGGGCGTGTCGTAGTCGAAGCGGTGGATCTGCAGCAGGTCGATGTAATCCGTGTCGAGCCGCTTGAGCGACGCCTCGACCTGGTTGAAGATGGCCGCCCGCGACAGCCCGAACTTGTTGACGTAGTCCTTGGACTGCTTGAGCTGGTCCCGCACGAAGAAGCTGCGCATCTCGGGCTCCTCTCCCACGGCGAAGAAGCACTTGGTCATGATGATGACCTTCTCGCGGGGGATGTTGTACTTTTTCAGCGCCTTGCCCACGATGATCTCGGACGCGCCGTTCGAGTACGTGTTGGCCGTGTCCCACGTGTTGAGGCCCCGGTCATAGGCCGCCTTGAGCAGCGGGAGAGCCTCCTCCTCGGTGATCGCCCAGTCGAGAGTCTTCGGGTCGCCGAAGCTCATGCACCCGAAGATGGGCACCGAGACGCGAAGCCCGCTGTTGCCCAGCCGCCGGTACTCGACCTTGGTGTTCTCAAGAGACTCCCGGAGCTTGGGGGTGATCCAAGAATTCGCCATGGCGAGAGGTGCTGCTGGTTCAAAGTTACGAAAGAGGAGTGATGTATGCGAGCACGCGCGGTGGCTCTGGTTTCGTTGTTAGTCTTGTGAGGTTGGTGAGAGCAGTGCGTTTGAGAGACAGCCAGGGTTACTAACAGACAGCTCTTCAACTTTGTGGCTACGGTAATTATAGACGGGATCACCTTGTGTGGATATCAACCCCAAGATTCATGTACATTAATATCTCCGACCCCACTGCGGGGATAAGGGGCGTTAACCGGGCGGACATGGAGCCCCCGCGATGATGTGATCGGCTCCGTGTCCGTCACCGGTTTCGAGCGGCATCTCAGTTAGTGCAACCCGAAGTTTCCGTTGACATAGATATCCGATGAGACCACACTTGTATGCAGTAGGGGTTGCCATGACCACCCGAGCAACAGATATAACAAAACGAAGGCTAGCATGTGCAACAACATATATTATTCATTATCACTGACTCATCAATGAGAGGCTACCTACTTGTCCAGTTCTTGAGACCGGCACTACGATGGAGTTAACACATAAGTCCGTAGTGTATGGTTGCTGAAGTCTTACCATCTGATAGTAAATTCCCCGTTGGCTCAAAAGTGAGTTATGATCTCCCTGCTCAACCACCTTGCCCTCCGACAGGACAAAGATGACGTCAGCATTCCGAACCGTCGCCAGTCTATGGGCGACGACGACCATGGTGCGGTTCTTCTTGGTCTTCTCGAAGACCGCCTGAACCGCTCTCTCCGTGTCCGTGTCCAGGTTGGAGGTTGCCTCATCCAACAGGAGGAGACGGGGGTTGCGAATCAGGGCCCGGGCGATGGCGAGACGCTGTTTCTGCCCGCCGGACAACGTTACGCCCCTCGAGCCCACTTGGGTGTTGTAGCCGTCGGGAAGTGACATGATGAAGTCGTGGATCTCAGCATCGCGACAGGCCTGGTGGAGCTGTTCTTCGGTGGTGGATGCCTCGTCGACTCCGAGGAGGATGTTCTCCCGGATGGATCCGTCAAAGAGGTTTGCTTCTTGGGCGACAAGTGAGATCGCTTTCCGGTATGTGTTGAGACAAAGATTTGAGATGTCTAAGCCGTTACAAAGGACACTGCCAGAGTCGGGGGTGTAGAACCTGTTTCCGGTTGTTAGTGACACCCCTCTTACTGAAAACTGATGGGCACGATATTACCTCTCCAATAGCGAGATGACTGTTGTCTTTCCGCATCCTGAATAGAGTTAAAGTCAGTCATTTTCCCATATTGAAGGGGGCAGGGTTGGCTAACTTACCCGATGGGCCGACAATGGCAGCAAACTGCCCCTTTTTGATCTGGTCACAGTTATCCGTCAGACAAGTTCTCAGACTAAGGATAGACATGAAAGCAATTCTCACCTCCAGGCTAAGGTCACGTAGAACGGGTGTGTCTCGTGTCGGGTATCGGAACCAGACATCCTGGAACTGGATGCTCATCCCCATGTCGTCATCATCACGCTTTTCATTGTCCAGGGATTCCGGCTTGTTATCACCCTGGCCTGATCCCCTCATGCCGATAATCCGGCCAGCAGCAACTGATGCCATTGCGATATCTGTCTGGTAGTTAGGTCTGGGACCTTAGCTGACTTGGGGGGTATGAGATGGCTTACTTGGACCGTGGCTCAACCATCCTCCAGCTCCAATGCCGCCCTATACCTCAGCGTCAGCATGACTCCAACCAAGAATTGTAAAAGTTCGCACTTACCTGCAGGACAGCAATGTACACAATCATGTACTGGAACGAGGTATACTCAAGGTTCAACATCAGGCCTCCTCCGTACCTGACCGAGTCAGCAACACAACCCACAGCTTCAGGGGATCACCGATAAACACCCAACTTACCAGATCACAAACGCCATGCATAGCAGCGCCACGCTATCAGCCGCCGCAAAAACCAGCGTCGCCCATCCCGACTTCCAAAACGCCTGCCTGACATGCTCCCTCAGTAGCGTCTCATACCGGCGGATGATCGAGTCCTCGAGCGTCAGCGACGACACGGTGCGGAATGCCCCTATCGCCTCCGTCGCGAACCGCGCGCTCTCGGCAAACACGACGTTGTTCATCGCCTCGAACCGCGCTTCGTACCGGATCCTGAAGAAGGCGGCGGCCATGATCAGGGGCATTGACGAGCAGAGGGTGACTAGCGTGAGCTTCCACCCAAAGTAGAAAGCGAGAGCCAGACAACCGATCACGTTGAGGATGGAGATGACGACGAAGGCCATGTTGGTGCCCACGAGTTCTTGGAGTTGGCTGGGGTCGGTGGCTAGCTGTGCCGTCAGGGCGCCGGCCGAGTGGGCGTCGTGGTCGAAGAAGGAGATGGGTTTGGAGAGCATGTTGGTTAAGTACTCGCTGCGGTAGTAGTGGGTGACATCCTGGAAGTGATGTTAGTTTAGTTGGTAGCCCGTGGTCGACATGGGGCTGGATAATACTCACGAAGGCAATGCTTGAGGATGACCAGGCCAGAGCAAAATAGCTAACAGCAACGAAGCCGGCTAGAGCTACAAACATCAAACTCCAAAAGCTGGCTAGGCCGTAAAGCCATTCTCCCGGGATCTGGAAAAGAGTGAGCTCGGACGCGAAGAGATATGCCTGAAGTGGCTGACTGGCTGTGAAGCGGAGAACCATCCGTCAGTTGTATTTCGTGTTGATGATCTGTGGAGGGGACAACATACCTCCACCACCAAGAGCGCTGAGAAGCAGAATGGTGTACCACTTCTTCCTGTGCCTCTGCTCCCTTATAAGCAGGGAGAATATCCTCCAAAACTCTCTAGCTTTGGGTTTCTCCGCCGGGGTCTTCGAATCCGCGCTCTGGCTTTCTTCCGCTGCGTCGGTGGTGATTGTCGCCATGCTCTCCTTCTCCTTGACACCCTCCGAGTTGCTGCTCAACTCAGGCTTCTCAGCAATAGTCTCGGCCTCAACAGAAAGCTGCTGAGCAATGACCAAGCCAAAGTATGCACCTCCTTCGTCCTTCATGAGCTCGTCGTGCGAGCCCTGCTGCACGACCTTGCCGTTCTTGAGAACAACGATATTGTCAGCCTTCCTCACAGTTGCGAGTCGATGCGCAATCACGAGTGTTGTTCTGTTTTGTGAGACTTTATCCAAGGCCATTTGGACCTGTTGTTCGCTCCTGACGTCAATGCTGCTGGTTGCTTCGTCCAGAACCAGAATCTTGGGGTTCTTGACGATAGCCCGTGCGATGGCGAGGCGTTGGCGTTGGCCCCCGCTGAGTTTCATCCCGGCGTCCCCGACCATAGTTAAGTAGCCCTGGGCAAGTCAGTCGATGTGATTATAGGATTCTGCAACGTGAGGATCAGCTCACCTCAGGCAGACGATTGATGAATTCGTCTGCATAGGCCGCAGCGCAAGCCTGTTTTACCATCTCTTCTTTGACCTCAAGACTAGCATCCTCCCATTCAGTGCCGATGAGGCCGAATGCCACGTTGTTGAAGATGGTGTCGCTGAAGAGACATGGCTCTTGTTGAACCAAGCCAATTTGTGTCCGCCACCATTTGAGATCGATCTCTCTGAGTGGCCGACCTCCTGTTGTGATGAATCCATTGCGCCAGAATACGCTCTGCATGAGCGGTGTTAGCAAGCTCCCTTCTGGAAAATTCTCAGGAGATCATGCAACTCACAGGATGGCCGCTGTCCCAAGCTTCGATCTCGTACCATCTCTCCAGCAACCCAACGATGGTGCTTTTCCCCGAGCCAGAAGGCCCGACAAGAGCAGTTACCTTGCCAGCTGGGAGACGGAGGCTTAAGTTGTCCAGGACCTTGATGTGTGGTCTGGTGGCATACGCGAAGTTGACGTTCTCAAGGACGATATCCTCCGAGGCCGAAACTTCAGGGGCTTTGACGCCAGACTTGTCCGACCTCGGAGCATCGATGATTGTGTAAAAGATTGTGGCTGCGCCGGCGGCTCTCATGGCCGCAGAGAGGGGAGCGGTGATGCCGCTGATGGACGTCGTCATGAGCATGATGGACATCAAAACCCTGTGTCTGTGGTCAGCACGACCGAAAGACTTGGTTTTCATGTCACGGACAACCTACACAATGAGTGTTTCTGCTCCATGTGTTTCTGACTCCATGTACAGCTTGAGACCGTACCAAAACGAGAGAGCGAATGTGCTGGTCCGGGTTACTATCTGGTCTCATATGAGATGGTCATTGGCCGCGTACCTGTAAACTGCAAACTGGACTGTCATACGGGTCCGTTAGCATAGGGTGGCTCCAATATTACCTCAAGGAATTTTGTTACCTATTGCATGCTCGATCGCTACCACCGGAGACATCTTCAGCCCACGGCGACGAGATTCATCCACCCAAGTCGCATATCTCCGGGCCATCTTATCCCCTGCTCCACAGGCTGCCACCATGCGAATGGAGTTGAAGATCTCATTCGCAGTGGTCGACGCCTGAATATCGGCATGCTGCACCTCATTCAGCCGCTTAACGAGGAAAGGTGTGGTACCGGCGTAGGTGATGACAATCAAGACAAGGCCGCTGCTGGTGACCAAAGCCAGGGACCAGCTGTAGTACATCGCAATCAGGAAGGCAGAGAGAACAGTCGATACACACTGGACCAAAACCGAGAGCTTTTCGGATATCCCTGACTGTAAGGTACTTGCGGTGACAGTGATGATCGCGGCTGTTTGGCCCGGCGGGATGACGTCGAGTGTCGAGATGGGTTGCGCGAAGAGACATTTAAGGTACGCGAGCCTGATCCTTGCCGATATCCTCATGCTGCTGACTCGAAACCCGCTCTGGCGTAGTGAATCTTGTGAGTGACGGTTTATCATAACGCAGCATCCTCATGCTGTCGATGACGGAAACTAGCTCACATATGAGATATAATCCAAAACAAGCCTGATGCAAAACAGGCCGACAAGGTACAGCCTACGACATGTCAGAGGTTATGTTAGATAACTATGTTGTGAAGGCGTTTCGACTTACGCGCAAGTGTTGATAGCCCCCCTGAACAGGTCATACGTCGTCGAAGGCTCAGCGCTAAAGTACCCAGTGAAGGCGCCAACCATCCGACCTGAAGCTTTGGTCAGCAGATGCACCTAACATTGGACTTGGCATTCCGGTATTCACCAAAGATGATGTTCATGATCGGCATGGTGACGCCTGTCCCCAGTGAGGCCAGCACGGAGGCCGCGAGGACCAATCGTTCGACCCATGTTGAGAAGGAAAAGATACGCTGAGAAAGATTGAGATGCAAACGTTAGCACGGGTGGTGTTTGGTGTCTGGGGATGCGGCCTATGCTTACGACAAAGTCTCTGATGGCAGTTTTGTGTTCAGGCTTGAGAAGACTTCGCCTCTTCTTTGCCTCGGCGGGCTGAGGGTTCGCTGGTGTTGGCTGGGCCATCCTAAGGACGAGCCTCAGGAAGGTGTTGCTGTGGCTCTTCACCGCAACTGACTATTTTGGCATTCTGTTGTTGCCTTCAGGGGGCTGTTTGGATCCAGTTCAGTTGTGGCTTAGGCTGGGGCGTGGCGCAGGCCTCCTCCAGTCCCGGGCTTGGACACAGGATAACAGGAAGAAGCTGTGTCAATCTCAACTTTCTCCGCGTATTCTGAAGCAATGAATAATCTAGTCCGCCCTAAGATTGTCTCATACTCCAAGATGTTCTCCTGAGCTCGGGTCCCACCTAGAGTACCATTATCCGCCCGCCTAACCTGGAAGTTGTAACGACGGCGGAGGCTCCGGTGGACAGGGTCTTTGTCCCAGACTGCAGCCCCAGCTGGTACCGACCAGATGGGGACATACAGGGCTGCCGACATATCGGCGCGTTGGATGATTATCCTCAGACTTGACTCCAACAAGCTTTCGTCAAGTGCATGTTCATGCGGGGCGTTCCATGGCCAGGCCTGTGTAGCTCCGCGTCTACGCATGTGTCAATTTGCGACAATCAATCATCAATTTGCCCCCGCAAGGCTGTTGGGCGTGGTAGCAGTTCAGGGGGGTATGTTGATCTCAAGTGAGATCTTCCGGACATATTAATATTGAAACATTACTGACATAACCGGTGGTACATAGAGGGTGATGACGTTGATTCTTAGTTCAACGGTCGGGAACCGGCATCGGTACTTGGACGGGAGGACGGACGGGGCCTGCGGTAGCTATCCGGCACTACAGCCGTGTTGTTGCAAGGGATGGACGGCAGACAGCCCCGGCAACATCAACGTCGATGGGTCATTAGTAGGACGCGTAATCCCGGATAACTTCTCGGGGCCCATCGGCAACCGTACTTTGGCGAGTGCAACGTGCTAGTTATCGGCACGCGACAGCGGGAGGAAAAGGACAGCTCGTCTTGTCTAGACCTCAGACCCGTACAACCCTCTCATCTATCCATGAGAACTGTTTCTTTGACCTTCACCACGCGAAAGGGATTGGATCTCCTCTCCATAGATGGAAAGGTGACTGAAATGCTCAGAGCAAGGTCGTCGACCACACATGACAAGACGTGAACCGAATTTAGCCGCCTACCTGATTCATGAGCGCAAATGCATGGCAGTGGAGATTATTATATACTACCTGCGAACTTGGAGTCTGGAAATCGCCACGAGTTTGACGCATTCAAGGTACTGGGGGCACCGCAGGTTGGAGCCTGTCAATATTTAGGCCGAATCATGTTGATATGTCCGACCTGCTGGGGAAAACACCCACAATCTGCTTCATATTTTCCGACGTGAACGCAATATTCTGGGAAGATGTGGTGGCAAGTCCAAGATATGATAGTACAACAACCAAGAACAAACTTGAAGCACGAAACCAAAAACCACAGAAGTCAATCGAATCCAACAGGGTACCCGCCACATTTCAGCTATCAAGACCATAGGTTTTGATGGCATCCCGCACGACATCGGCAAGTTCCTTGATAGTCTCCTTATCCCGCGGCAGGGTGTGCCCCTTGGCATGGTCGAACATGTAGGCGGTGTCGGGGTTGCACACGTTGTAGAGCGCCAGCGAGCCATGAACATAGGGGTCAAGGGAGCCAACTGTGATTCAAGTGTCAAAGCATGATTCTGCAAGGGGCTCTGCTGAGACAAACATACTGATGTGACAGGTTGGGATGTCAATCATTTCTTCAGACTCGTCGCTGAGGATGATATTGTGCCTGTCCGGGTCGACGGGCGGCCACCCGGCGAAGAAGATGGCGTACTTGAACATGGGCTTGATGCCCTTCTTCTTGAACCTCCGCTGCTCGTGCAGAAGAAGCGTGGCGGCGACCGTGGCGCCTTCGGAGTAGCCGATGATGCCGTCGAAGGGGCCCTCGTCCTTCATGATCTTGAGGAGGTACTTGAGAGCATTGTCGGTACTCCTGTGAGTGGTGGCAATGCCTTCACGCATCAGCTCACGCATGGTGTCCTCAGGGGTTTCGCAGTCTGGAAAGTCACGGATCCGGCTGAGGATATCGTCCTGGTGCGTCTTCTCAACGTCCTTGTCGGGCTCGATGAAGCGGTAGTAAGGAGGATTGCCAAAGTACTCCTCGAATCCCTCCGGAGGCGTGGCTTTGCATGGGCCATGAATGAAGTGGAAGCTAGCCGTGCCATCCTCGAGGAGCTCTTTGACGAAAGGCGCTTTTCACACACATCCAAGTCAATACCAAGTGCAAGAGTGAGTCTGTCAGAGTGAACGAATGCTCACCTAATTGAACTTGAAATTTCTATTCAGATGTCAGTTGAAGTGCCCTTAGAGGGTGTGATCATAAACCAGGTTCACTTACATCGGCGCTTCCATAGGCGCCAGGCAAGCAAAGAAACCTCATCTTGGCTGCTGTGAAAGGTGAAGTTCCCCTGATTGGCAATGAAGGCCTTTGCTACGTCTTCTCTGTTGCAATGATTATGTTCACTCGGTAGGCATCCGAGGTGAACGAGCGGGATCTCCGTTTCACCAGCAGATAGATGAGGAGGAAGATGCAGAGTGACGAGAACGAGATTGTTGTACGAAATTCTGGGTTTGGAGATCAGTACCTGGAACTTGGGACCGGTGGTTGCAGCTATTTTACGACTCCTCCTTCACACCCTTCAAGGAGATACGCCATGAAGGTGACAGCAATCCATGTAGGGCACACTATAACATGGACCATAGTTCCCTCCACATGAATGGAGTATGAGCCTCGGGTATGCGGAACGAACAGAATATTACCAGGAAGACATAATCTGGGGTAGGAGAAGCAGCGAATTTCCACTATTACCTGGTTCAGGGGCAAGCCCCCCAAGGCACGGCTGTACCAGCGCCGGGGCGCTCATATTACGCAGATACCGTGTCTATGAAACATGCGTCCCTTTATCAAAATTAAGTGCCGTTCCGTTGAAGTCCGCAATGTTAATTATCTTGACATGATGGACGCGCAAGCAGAGGTGCATGCAGTGGGTCAGGCAACGGGAGGAGGCTCCGGAGGGGATCTAGGCTGTGATGATAGCCGCCCGGATATCTGAAATCGGAAGTACACGCGAACTCTCACATGAAGGCTCCTGAGTCCGTACGAACCTGCTGTTACATGAGGTAGTCAATGGGAGGTGAGAACCGGGCAGCCGGAGGAAGATTGGAAGAATTGGGGAGGCGTCCATCGGCATTAGACGCCGGCTTCCATGTGGAAGAAGTGATCCGGCCCGAGAAATCGAGAAGAAGAAACAAGTGCATAGTCTGTGATATGCCAACAGCCGATGAAGTGTGCCGTAGCGCCGGAACGTTAGATGGGGCTTCGTAGAGCGTGGTACCGGACCTTGTACAAGATGCCGTTGCTTCGAATTTACCTTACTTCGGATCAAGCAAGCCAGAGCCAAGCACCGAGTCGGGGTACACAACAGCCTGCAGTCAACATACAGGGCAGAGTGACAACTCCTCCTAAAAAGCTTGGATTAATCCCAAGAACCACCTCACGTAAGAAAGAGAGACAACAAGAACAGCTGCTGTACCTGTGGTTGTGAGCCTGTGTACCGATTAACAAGGCAAGGTGACATGGTGTTTGTCGGGCGACAATAAGGATGAGATGATACCCCAGAGTTCTTCACGATCAACATAGGTCAGGTACCTGACTATCTACCTTCAGGTATGTCAAGTCCTTCCTGTTGTGATTGAGAAAGCACCTAGCCTGGAACGGCGCGAGGGTGTCTCTTGTCGCGAGAGGGGTGCCAATATCATGGCCCGGAATTTTGCCGTTGTAACGCATCTTCACGGGTGAGGTGGTATCTGTCTCTGGAGGCTATTCCTACCCCAGATTTTATGCGAGGGTCGAGGATCGGCCGGGAGCCGAAGCCAAGTACCGACTGCCTACCTGACCTAGTAGTAATGGCAGGTATCATCCAGCCCACGTTTTGACGCTCGCCTTGGCCCCGGATCAGGTAGTAGCCCGGGAAACCACATGTCTGGGGCTGGCGGTAGTTGCCCCGCTGTATCACCATGGTCGGCTCCGGAGCAGATGGTGAGGCAACTCGATCCGGGAAGTAAGTACGAAGGTAGCTGCAGTGGCTGCTGCACCCCACGCCATTCTCTTCTCCTGTATCGGGGATAGACCCTTGATGGATGTCTTTTGCTCCTCCACTTCCAATTTTTAACCCGCAATGGCTACAGCAGAAGAATATCCTGTCCACGACATTAACCGGGAGCATTAACGATGGCTGCGTCATGGAGGAGCCAAGAACAAGCTATACACATATTCCCCGAGACAATGGCGCCGGAGGATACACTTCATGCCATGCCAGATTATTGTCTCCTCTCCCCACGCGCCGAGTTTCCGTGTGCTCATCTATTATCTCTGTTTCCATGACGCATACCGGTACCAGGTCTTGACGTCCATGAGGCCATCAGGATCCCGCGATGGCAGGGCTATTCACGTGGAGACGATTTGCCCCTATCGACTTCTTCAGCCCCATAGGTCCTGGGAATTGTGAGATACGACAGGTGGACGCCGGTCGTCGTGATTTGTTGTGGATATGGTGGGATGGGGCTGCCATCTTTCTATCTCTGCCCGTGCCGAAAGCCCCAGCCGACAATAACGTTCCTCCAACGCGATATTGAGTCGCGCAAATTGACGCATAGTCCATGCTTCCGAGGTACGGGCTTCGTCACCTAATCTAGCAGTGTGGTGAGCATGCTCCGCGTTCCGCTACCCCGAAGTATGCACCCATCATACCGTCGGCGACGACAAGGAACTTTCCGGGTTGTCCCTGAGCCCCTGCATCGGGGGAGGCGGGAGGGATCTGATATCCACCTGAGGCATGTGAAGGGACCATTGTAGAGGATGGTTGTTGACAAGCGGAGAAGAGGCTTGGGTATTGCCCTCCCCAAGCATAATATTTATTTAAGCCTCTGGATTTCTGTCGCCTATGTCCAAGGTCTTTCTGGATGGTATCGATGGCATGGAACCACGCCCCGTCTTTGCCAGCCCTTGGACAGTTTGATGCTCTCCATAGCCCCTAAGGCTGAAGCAAATTCGTGGCGCCATCGACCGCCAACTTCACCCCTTCCTACCTCCCTTTCTTGATCATGGCGCCCATCGCGATAACGCCTGACAATAGCTCCACCGGGAGTCCAACGCGCGAGAGCCCAACGCGCGAGAGCGTTGGTGACTACTTTGCCGTCCAGCACCCAGGCAACTACGCCAACACCCACAGCCGTCCCGACGGCTACTCGAGTAGCCACTCCAACGGGAGCTCCAGCGGAAGCACGGATGGCTACTTCAATGGCCATAGAAGTGGCCGTTCCAATGGACACACTAACGGCTTCACCAACGGATCCAGCCATGGCTCCCAAAAACCAATGCCCATTGCCATCGTCGGTATGGCTTGCCGCATGCCCGGCAACGTCTCCACGCCTGCCGAGTTCTGGGAACTCTGCGCTAGGGCCCGGACTGGATGGACAGAGATTCCCAAGGAGAGGTTTGACAGCTCTCGCTTCCACCATCCAAACCCCGGAAAGGGCGGCACTTTGAATCCCGTGGGCGGAAACTTCCTCAATGTCGATCTCGCTGCCTTCGATGCCCCGTTCTTTGGTCTTACCGAAAAGGAGGCCATCTCCATGGATCCGCAGCAACGGCTCCTCCTTGAGTGCACCTTCGAAGCTCTCGAGAACGCCGGTATTCCCAAACACTCCATCGTGGGCAAGAATGTCGGCGTCTTCATCGGCGGTTCGTTCGCCGAGTACGAATCCCATCTGTTCCGGGACTCCGACACCATCCCCATGCATCAGGCGACAGGTAAGCGACATCTCAGGCTTGTTTCGCTGTGCTGGTCTATTAACGGACTCCAACAGGCTGTGCCTTTGCTATGCAATCGAATCGCATCTCCCACTTCTTTGACCTGAGAGGACCAAGTTTCACCGCCGATACGGCATGCTCGTCGAGCATGGTTGCCGTTCATCTGGCTTGCCAAAGCCTGAGGGCTGGAGAGACCAGCTGCGCTCTTGTCGGCGGGTGCCACCTCAACATGCTCCCCGAGTTCTGGATCTCCTTCTCGACATGCAGGTATGCACAGCTCGATAGTAATACGCACAGTTTGACATCGTTACTGATTCCTCCACAGACTGCTGTCTGACACCGGCCGCTCTATTGCCTTCGATGAGAGGGGCACCGGGTTTGGCCGTGGTGAAGGATGCGGCATGCTCGTGCTGAAGCCCCTGGATCAGGCGATCCGAGACAACGACTCCATTCGTGCCGTCATCGTCAACACTGGACTGAACCAGGACGGAAAGACACCCGGTATTACCATGCCGAGTGGAGCAGCGCAGGGTGAGGCTTGGATTCCGTCTGGCTTTCTCATGCCGTCCCGCTGGACTAACACGTTCATCCAGAGGAACTCATCAAGCAGGTTTACCGGAATGCCGGCATTGATCCAGCTGATTGTGGCTTCGTTGAAGCCCATGGAACCGGCACGAGGGTGGGAGATCCAATTGAGGCCACGGCAATCAGGAATGTTCTGGGCCAGAAGAGGACGGCACGGGACCCCTTGTGGATTGGTTCCGTGAAGTCAAACATTGGCCATCTGGAGGCTGCTTCAGGTATGGATTGTATACGCAGAATGATGATCGCCAGGCCTCAATACTAACATATCAAAGGAATCGCTGGCATTATCAAGGCGGCGTTGATGCTTGAGCGCGGCTTCATTCTGCCCAACTACGACTTCAAGCACCCCAACCCCAAGATCCCATGGAAGGAGTGGAACTTGAAGGTGCCCACCGCCCAGCGCCCATGGCCGAGAGGGAAGAAGTACATCAGCGTCAACAACTTCGGCTTCGGTGGCACAAACGGCCATGTCGTGTTGGAGGCTGCTCCATTCCGCAAACAAAAGGCGCCATTGGCAGGCTTTGAGTCTCCGGAGAAGCCGCACCAGGGCCGCAAGCTCTACGTCATGACGGCCAACGACAAGACGAGCTTGACCCAAGTGCTGAAGAACCTCGTCGTCTACCTCGAACAGCGCCCCGAGTTCTTCCAGAAGGACCTCACCAACAACCTCGCCTACACTCTTGGCCAGCGTCGGTCTCATCTCCAGTGGAGGGCCGCGATTCCCGCCATGAACTCGTTTGAGCTTATCGAGGCCATCAATGCCGAGAAATTCACTCCCGGGAAAGAGACTGAGCCTCTGAGGATTGGCTTCATCCTCACTGGCCAAGGCGCTCAGTGGTACGCCATGGGCAGGGAGCTCTATGAGCAATACCCGGTCTTCGCCCGTGCCATTAAGCGGGCCGACGTATGCTTGACCAAGGTCCACGGCGCCCACTGGTCCCTTATTGGTATGTACCTCTTTTCTTCCATGTTGAACATCCAGAAGCTTACAATGCGGTGACAGAGGAACTTGGTCGCGACGCGAAGACGAGCAAAGTCAATGAGGCTCACATCAGTCAACCGTCATGCACGGCCATTCAGCTTGCCCTCATTGACCTGCTCCGGTCTTGGGGCATCCGCCCAACGGCTGTTGCTGGCCATTCGAGCGGTGAGATCGCTGCGGCATACGCTGCGGAGATCATCGACTTTGACACCGCAATGACTATCGCCTACCACCGCGGCCGGCTCATCCCGATCCTCAAGGAGAAGCACCCTGAACTCCGCGGCCGCATGATGGCAGTTGGCGGGACCAAGGAAGAGTTCCAGCCCATCCTCGACAACCTCCAGGCCAGGGAAGCCCGGATTGCTTGCTACAACAGCCCGACAAGTCTCACCATCTCCGGCGACGAACCTGCCATCGCCGAGCTGGAGAAGATCTGCGAGGAGAAGCAGACCTTCCACCGACGCCTGGTCGTCGATGTGGCCTACCACTCTCACCACATGAACCTGGTCGCCAAGGAGTACACCGCGTCCCTCGCCAATCTTCCTCCTCCGGTGCCAACCGATATCCGCTTCCACTCGTCGCTCCTCGGCCGCCTTGCCGATGGCACCGAGCTTCAGGCCAACTACTGGGTCGAGAACCTCACCTGCGCTGTGCGGTTCTCCGAGGCGGTCCAGAGTATGCTTGAGCCAACAGGAGAGCACAAGTATGGCGTCAACATGCTGGTTGAGCTTGGCCCGCACTCGGGTCTCCAGGGCCCAATCAAGCAGATCCTCAAGGAGGTCGGCGGTACGGCTCCCAAGATCCCGTACGCCTCAGCGCTGATTCGCAAGCGCGACGCGGTCGAGACGGCCTTGGAGCTCGCTGCTACTCTGTTCACCAAGGGCGCCAACCTCGACTTCGCCGCCATCAACTTCCCCGTGCAGCCGATCAAGCCGCCTGTCTTGCTGACGGACCTGCCCCGGTACCCATGGAATTACTCGAACAAATATTGGCAAGAGTCGCGGTTCACAAAGCTGCACAAGCACGCCCCTGGGGGAAGAAGCGATATAATCGGCACCATGGCAAACTACTCCAGTGATCTGGAGCCGACGTGGCGCAACATCGTCCGCCTGGACGATCTCCCCTGGCTGCGGCATCACAAGATCCAGTCACTGACGGTGTTCCCCATGGCCGGCTTCGTCGCCATGGCCATCGAAGCAGCAGCCCAGCGGGCGGCGAACCGGGATGCCAAGTTTGATAAGATCGAGCTTAAGGAGATTTCCATTGCCAAACCCCTCGTCATTCCAGACAAGGACGTCGAGGTCACCATCACCCTGCGTCCTCGCCGTGATTCCCCGTCCGACATCTGGGACGAGTTCCGGATCTGCTCGTACACCAACGACCAGGGCTGGACCGAGCACTGCTCTGGGTTCGTTTCTGCGCAGGAGACGGACCAGAACGACGTCGACAGCGCCAGGAAGACTGAGAACGCCAAGGCGCGTCTCCGGTCTCTCTTGTCCCAGGAGTCGGATGCTACAACCATCACCACCAGCACGATGTACGACAAGCTGTCCGAACTGGGCGTCGCCTATGGCCCGACGTTCCAGGGCTTGACGAGCTGCCGTGCCACAGACACTCGTGCTGTCGGCAATGTCGTGGTTCCAGACATTGCCAAGGAGATGCCGAATGGCTTCGTGGCTAACACCATCATTCAGCCCGCCTTCCTCGAGTCGCTGATCGAGATGTACTGGCCTATCCTTGGAGCCGGCCGGCGGGACATCGGAACCATTTACCTGCCCTCTGCCATGGACCGAGTCACTGTTTCTCTTGATGTCGCCCAACTGGCCAAACAACCCGGGGTTTCGGTTCGGGCGCTCTCGGAGGGCGACGTTCCCTCAGGCAAGCCAGTGGCCACCAAGGTCAACGTCACCGCCGTCTCGGACAACCTCGACACCCTCGTCTCCATCCACGGCCTCACCATTTCTCCCATTCTCGACAATGAGGCTCAGGCAGATGTTGTGGCTCCTCGGGAGCTCTGCTACAAGACGGAGTGGGAGCCGATCCTCCAGGGCGACAACGAGAGCGAACTGCTTCCAGAGGACGTGGATGTCGTCATCATCCACGAGGACGACATCTTCCAAAACCTCGTCGCCATTGGCTTGGCAAACGCCATTGAGAAGGCGACTGGCAAGCTGCCCGACTTCGGCCCGTTGGGCTCGGTCGACGGTGCGGGCAAGACCGTCATCTTCCTGAGCGAGCTGCACAAGCCGCTGCTGTCCGCACTCACGCCCGAGCAGTTCGAGAGCTTAAAGAAGCTTCTGACGTCTGCCGCCGGCGTTCTCTGGGTGGTCCGCGGTGCCTACGACAAGGCCACAAACCCCGACGCCAACATGGTGACTGGCCTCAGCCGAACCATCCGGTCCGAGACCGCCATGAAGTTTGCCACACTCGACATGGACGGCCACACCCACCTCTCGGAAGAAGACACCGTCAACGCCGTCATGAAAGTCTTCCGCGCCGTGTTTGGCTCCTCGTCCTCCGCGACGGGCGAACTGGAGTTCATGGAACGGGGCGGTGCCTTCTTCACGCCACGCATCGTCCACGACCGCGAGATGGACGAGTACGTCTTCCAGCGGACCAACCCTTCCGCCCTGCAGCCGACGCCGTTTGGAGAGAACAACCGCGCGCTGAGGATGCAGATGTCCGTAGCTGGCGGGCTCGACACGATCCACTTCGTCGACGATCCCGCGGTGGAGCAGCCCCTGAGCGCCGATGAGGTCGAGATCGAGGTCAAGGCCATTGGTTTGAGCTACCGCGACGGTCTCGCGGCAAAGGGCCAGATTCCTCTCTCCAGCGCAGGCATCGAGGCCAGCGGTGTCGTCACGGCTGTGGGCTCTGACGTCGTCGGGTTCCAGGTCGGCGACCGTGTCGCTGCCTTCACCCCGCAGGGCGCCTACGCGACACGGACACGGACAAAGGCGTCCCTTGCCTTCAAGCTGCCCAAGGACATCACGTTCGAAGCCGCCGCGAGCCTGCCCCTTGCCTACGTCACGGCTTACTATGGCCTGGTTGAACTTGCCCGGCTCAACGAGGATGACAAGGTCCTCATTCACTCTGCCGCCGGTTCCGTGGGCCAGGCAGCCATCAACGTTGCTCAAATGATCGGCGCTGAGGTGTTTGTGACTGTCGGCAGCGCTGAGAAGGAGGCCCTGTTGGTGGACGAGTTCGGGCTGGCGGAGGACCACGTCTTCTACAGCCGCAACGGGTTTTTTGGCGACACCATCCTCCAGGCCACCAACGGTCGCGGGGTGGATGTCGTTTTGAACTCCCTCACCGGAGATGGACTGCGCGAGTCGTGGAGGTGTCTCGCCAAGTTTGGCCGCTTCGTCGACATTTCGAGGCGCGAGTCCGGCTCCAAGACGCGGCTTGAGTTGGATACCGTCGACAACAATGCCAGCTTCACGTCTCTCGACGTCCTCACTCTGCTGGAGGAACGCCCCAAGGTTGTCAAGCGCGTGCTGGCGGATGTTGCGCAGACGTTGCGGTACGGTAAGGTCAAGCCGGCCACGCCCATCACCAAGTTCTCCATCTCGGACGTTGAGGAGGCTTTCAAGGCCCAGCAGACTGGAAAGACGCTTGGGAAGCTCGTTGTTGTGCCCGATGCAAACGATATTGTCAAGGTAAGTCAATTTTCTCTTCCAATTGAACTTGGGCATGACAACTGACATGGAAACTCTTAGGCCGCGCGTTCGACAAAGGCAGAGACCCTCTTGCGCCCCGACGCAACCTACGTGCTGGTCGGTGGTACCGGTGGTCTTGGCCGGAGCATGGCCCGTTGGATGGCTTCCAAGGGCGCAAAGACCATCGTCCTGGTGTCTCGCAGCGGTTCTGTCAAGGGTCGCGTCAAGGAGCTCGTTGATGAGCTTGCCAGCCAGGGCGTCAGCGTGGTCGTGCGTCCCTGCAATGTGGCAGACAAGCAAGATGTGGATGCGCTCATCTCTAGCTTGAGCGATCTGCCTCCTATTCGTGGAGTGGTCCATGGTACCATGGTCCTCAGGGTAAGTCAACAATGACGCTTCCCGAATGTTGCGCGACGAGACAGCTAACCCCAGATGCAGGACGTCCTCTTCGAGAAGATGACATGGGATGACTACTACCAAGTCATCGAGGGCAAGGTCCTTGGTGGCTGGAACATCCACAACGCGTTGGCAAACACGCCGCTGGACTTCTTCGTGGCCATCTCCTCCGCCGCCGGCGCCGTCGGCAACCGCGGACAAGCAGCGTACAGCGCAGCGAACTGCTTCCTCAACGGCCTCGTGCAGCACCGCCTCTCGCAGGGTCTTCCCGCCTCCTCGCTCGACCTCACCGCCGTCTCCGACTCAGGTTATCTGGCTGAAGACCTCGAGAAGGCCGCCGAGGTGGCCCGCAACCTGGGCAGCGACACCATTTGCGAGCGCGAAGTGCTCGCGCTGCTCGCCGCCGCCATCGACGGCACTTTGGCGAGCGCCTGCAACGGCCACACCATTACCGGCATGCGCATCACAGCGACGCTCCGTCCGTTCTGGACTGACGACGCCAAGTTCGTCGCCATGCGTCTCGCGGCCGAGGAAGAGGCGGCCGCTCTCAACGCGTCGGCGGGTACCGCCACCATCTCGTTCGGTGCTGCGCTCCGGGCGGCGACGACCCGCGCCGAGGCCGAGGACGCTGTGTGCCGCGGCCTCGTGGACAAGATCACATCGGTGCTGATGATGGAGAAGGACGAACTCGATGTGACGCGCTCGCTGTCGCACTACCCGCTCGACTCGCTCGTGGCCATCGAGATCAGGAACTTTATCACGCGGGAGTTTGAGGCGAATCTGCAGGTGCTCGAGCTGCTGTCGAGCGGGTCGACGCAGATGCTGGCCAAGTTGGTGTGTGATAAGAGCAAGATTGTTCCGTCTTCGCTTCAGTAGAGGGGAGGGAGTAGGGTGATGTGGCTTTTTTTACTTGGTTTGATTTGGGAGTTTTGTCTTGTGTTTCTGTTTTGACTGGTACCCCTTTCACGCAGTATCATGTTTGGTCTTCGATTCGGTTCACATGTATATTGCTTGGTTTACATCTGGATACCTGATCTTTGAAGTATATTTCGCACTTCATCTTGGCTCAAGATCTGCTATTATGTGGTTCCCACTTCCTGGTCACCGAGTCCCTGCCATGTTAACGCCCCCGCCCTGACGATATGCCTCTACTCCTTTGCTCCGCCCAACAGGTGTGGGTTCTGGTTGCTATGATTCTGACTCCGCATGTTCTGCCGTAGCAACGGCCGGTGCAGAGGATTCCTTATTATTAGTTGGAGATGGAGGACTGTCCACAGGGACATTAACCTAGACGACGTCATCAGTCACCATGTAATATCGACAACCCGGCCTGTACCGACGAGTGATCTCACCTTCAGATTCCCAGCCTCGATCTCCCGCTCAAGCTCTTCAAGCCTGCTCTTCTTCTTATGGCTCTTCCAAGCAGGGAGGCCAGAGTCAAACACCTCGTCCAGCTCCTCGAGCGTAAACCCCTTCGTCTCCGGGGCCATCAGGAACATGTGGATCAGCGCAGCAGCATTGAAGGCGCCAAAGACATAATACATCCTGTAAGAGATGTTCCACAAGAGCGGCGGGACAGCGAAAGCAAGCGCCATGTTCCAGAACCAGTTGGCGGCCGTTGACAGCGACACGGCCTTTGCGCGGATCTTGCTCGGGAAGATCTCCGCAGGGTATGTCCACGAGACGGGACCCCAGGTCGTAGCAAACGTGGCCACGAAGAGGTACGAGCACGACACAATGGCCGACGACACGGGCCGGTTGTCCAAGACGAGCCAAGTGATGTCGCTGTTCTGCGGCGTGCGGGTGGCGTCGGTGTTGGGTTGTCCGTAGTACTGCTGCAGTGCGCCAGAGATGAAGAGCCATGTCATCATGCCAAAAGAGCCGAGGAGGAGGGAAGGGCGTCGGCCCCATTTGTCGAGAAACAGGATGGCTGGTAGCGTCAGGGCCACGTTGATGACGTACTGGATAGAGGCGGTGGCCAGGGGAGAAGCGATTTGTGCGCCCTCCATAATGTAAACGATGTAGTACCTGGGATGGTCAGTGCTAATAATGGAAAGCTCCGGCGTTCTGACTTAGGCACATACATCATGATGTTCATACCCGACAGCTGTGACCACCTGTTAATAGTCACTCCTGAGTTAGCCATTTAACAGACACGGGGGGAGGAAGCCTTACATCTGAATACTCATGCCTAGGATCAACCGCTTCAGCATCCTCGGCTGTACCATGACCTTCACAGAAGATACGGCCTGCTCGTGCTCGAACCGCAGCGCTTCTTGGATCTCTCGGTATTGCGCCAACACCTTGGTGTTGTTGATATCCCCATTACCATGCAGGTTGGCCAGCACGCGGATGGCCTCATCCCACCGGTCCTTGGACGCCAGCCACCGTGGGCTGTAAGGGAAGAAGAAGAGACCGACAAGAAGCACCACAGCCGGCACCATTTGCACGCCCCAGGGAATGCGGAATGCGGCTGTTGGCTGGTTCGGGTCCTTGGGGCCACCGCCGACAAGCTCGGCGGCGGCGAATTGGATGAAAAACTGGCTGGTTAAAGCGTCAGTTGCGAGTCCTGAAGACGGACAGACTTCCGACAGGCACATACATGAGAATACCCCAAGTGATAGCCCACTGCTGCAGCGAAACCACCCTGCCCCGAATCTCCTTTGGGGCAATCTCCGACTGGTAAACCGGCACGATGGACGACGCAATCCCCACGCACAACCCACAAACCACCCTCCCGATACACAGCATGGCAACGTTTTGAGCCGTAGCCATGAGGATAGATCCAACGATCCACAAAACGCACGAGAACTGCAGAGCCACCTTCCGAGAGTAGCGGTCAGCCACGAGCGATGACATCAGCGATCCCACCAGACTGCCGGCAGGCATTGACGCCGTTATGCCGCCCTGCGCGTACGACACGGGGTTGTTGAAGTAGCGCTTGTAGGCCTGTGTGCCGAGGACGCCGGACATGGAGCTGATGTCGAAGCCAAAGAGGCCGCCGCCTATGAGGGCATTGTGAGCGAAACAGGTCGTCTGGCGGCTAGACTCCTGGGCGTTTTGCCTGATGGAATGAGAACGTACCTATGGCGGCGAACCCGCAGATGAAGTACACATTACTAGCTTGATACATGGTGCCCAGTCGTGTACAGTAATTAAGGTAAGAAGCCGTGGACGATCAAGCCAGGAAACGACTTGTGAGCAGCTAACCACAAGCAACTAGGGGCTGACTTCAGAATATAAGCTCAGTCCCAGAGGGCAGGGTAAAGAGATTGGTTATGACGCAACCGTGACTAGAATCACTTGGGCTGCTGGTAGGTACAGACGATACGGATCACGCTCTCGATCAGAAATTTCTGGATTCGATGACGAGACGAGATGATCATGGTTTTATACCTTTTAACCCAAAGCTCGAGATGCATCATCTCCGGAACCCCTCCTACTCCGACCCATACAATGCATGTCGCCGAAAAGCAGGGGCATGATTGCCTGCTCTCTCGCCTTGTTCCAGGCAGGAGATATGATGGCCATACCTGGGGTTGCACGACTGGATGTTGCGCTTCCCAGCAGCGTGGATATGGAGGTACTAAATCTAGCCATCTTCGGGTCATTGGCGCTCCGACCTGGCCCCCTGATCCGGAAGAGCCCAGGCCGCAGCATGCTGGTGTCCATGGAATTGAAGGACTGTGTCTGGGGTATGATTCATAGAGGCATTAAATATTCGAGGCGATGCGAGGTGGAGCAACACTTACTCAGAAACCGTCCTTCGAAAACGCTCAGATGTTCCAGCCCATAGTCGTGTCGACCGGGATTCGGGGACATGACGCACGGCAGGATCCGACGAGTGCTGGCTTCGGCGACCCCAAGAGGGATCATAGTTGCAAACTTGTGGTCTTCGAGAGACCAACATTGTCTTTACCTAGGTAGACACTCCGGATAGGTCAAGTCTTCGGTCTTCCATTTGTTTCAAATCCCTAAACGGGGACACTCATCAACTGGAGGAACACGACCCTCCACGCCTCGGAGGAGCTGGTGTGGTTAACTGTTGTGCCCTCCAGGTTGGCAATGTTCTAAAACACGAAGGCATTCACAAGAGAGGGAAGACAGTAGGGCCCGAGACATGTCTCTCGCTCTATATCGTGTCTCTGAACGATTAGTTAATAAGTGCTTGGTGGCTCACCTCCGAGTCATGACTGGCTCGACCAGCCAGCAGTTGGAGACGAACCACTTCACTTTGACTTAAAAGTGAAGAAGCAGGATTTGTCCATCCTCCTACCTGTCCTAGACAAGTGAATAACACCGAGCAACGGGCGCCTTGTACTGCCCAACGGAGTATACAAAGGATAAGGATGCATCTGTGCTTGGTAGAACAACAGCACAGAACAAACAGCACCAGCACGAGTACCGCGGCCGCCACCACGGGAGGGCATCATCCCCCTTCTAATATCAACGTCCACGACCGCCGCCGGTTACTTGCATGCCGGTTTACAACGGCGGTGAAGGTTCCGACCGACGCAAACGCCGGGCTCCATGAGACATTTTCCATGTCTCCTCCCCCGATTCCGAGCTCTTGGGGAACCCAGTATCTGCACCTTATTAACCTGTCCATCCCATCTGCCGTGCCCTCGGCGATTCAGGTGCCCTACACGTGGTGGTAGCTCGACTCCGGAAATGCGGCCGAGGCAGCGCCGGGTTCGGGATCCCAGTTGGATGTTTGTTGTTTGACAACGGCTCCCCCACCTGCACTTTTTGGGATGACGTAGCCAGAGGATGGAGAAAGGATGGGAGATGGGATCGTACTGCAAGCTCGGAATGCTGAGATGGCAATGATATCAACAAGTCCCGATCTCCCACCAACCATAGATGCATGAAAGAGATGGAAGCAGAAGTTATGGGCTCAGAGGATCGGGAACCCCAAACCCGAGCAACCCTCCCCGCAGCCAAACACATGGCTCAGCATGCAGTGAGAGAAAGGGAATGAGAGACGAAAAAAGAGGCTTGCCTCCACGCTGTGCTCGATGCCGGCGCTCACTGCATTGTGGAACCTGCAGGTATTGTTGCCGGCGTCATGCGGTCTTCTTCGAATGACGAAGAGGTTCCAGCGTGGGCGGCTTGCCATAAGAAAGAAAACCTGCCAACCGTCAGTAGTCAACAAAGCCCCTGCCAACGTGGCCAGAAGCTTGGGACATGGGCTCGGAGAGTATGATCAATGGCGACAAGAGAAAAAACGTGAAGAGTAGGGCGAAGAAAACAAGAAGTTGATTGTCCAGCCGACTCGGCCTATAGATGGGAATGTCCTTAATCCGTCTCTGTCCCACACTGGCTGCGTGTGGCAGCCGTGGATGGCGGCGACGTCTCGAACCCAGAGCCGCCGGGACGGCCGCCATCGCACTAAAACTACATGGAAGGGTAAGTATTCCCAACAAAACAGCGTCAAAGACGGTTGGTGGTCAGCCAACGTCTTGATGCTCATGGCCTGCCAGGCAGCGTTCACCGCGGGAACGCGAGCACAAATATTGATGGCCAAGCCCACATCACATCTTGCCAGCCAAGAAGCGGCAGAGACGTTGATAGGCTGCCGACAACATCGTGCGCTGACGGCCTAGAGGGCTGAACGCCATGAGGAGTGGTTTGGGGAAAGAAAGACGCAGACAATGGTGGTCTGATGGGGTATCATGATGAAGCCGATGCCTAAACTCCAAGTTGCTGATCAAAAACCGTCGATCAAGTCGTCGCTCCACAATAAGTGAGGAGGAATGGAAACCGGCGGAGCCGAGCTTGCGTACTTGGGGTCCTTGGAGACTCTTCCCCTCTTGCAGATGTGAGAGAATCAGAGACGTCACTTTCGGCGGAACCCCGCTGGCATTTTCAGCTTTAACGCCTCCGTCCTGAGCGGTAACCGTTCTGGTCGTTTCGACGCTGGCCGGATTTAGGAGCAGTCGGCGGATTTCCGCCAGGACCTGCGTACGCACGTTGGCCATAGCCGCCAGAGTTGGTAGCTTCTTGCGCTTGCCCTTCTTTTCCGGCTTGTCCCCGGCCTTTACTTCTTGGAAAGGAGCCAGGAACAGAGTCTCGAAAGTCTCGTGAGTCACGAAAGGAGTCCCGGGAGTCACGAAAGGAGCTTCCGGGGTCACGAAAGGACTCATGAGAGGACTCATTCTTCTCCTTCTGAGTCAACATCTTCAGGAAGTTGCGCTGAGTCTCGAAGCTGATGTAGTTACCACCGAGAAGAACACCCAGGATGCTCTGGCCGGCTCTGTTGGGGTCCTTGGCGAGCTGTGTCATGCGTTCCGTGAGCACCTTGTGCGCCTCCGAGAACAAAGCCAGTATGGTTTTTGTATTGCTGGAACCGCCCGAAATGTCATTGGTGCGATTATTCGGGTCGATGATGGATAGCCGATCAAGATTTTTGTATTGAATCTGCTTCACTTTCGACTACAGACACTGTTAGAAAGGGTGCACACAATCTGACGGGTGCTCAACTGACACTGACCTTCGGAATCCAGCGGGGAGGGTTGAGGCTGATGGCCACTTTTTCATAGTCAAACTTGTTGCCGTACAGGTCGAAAAAGTGAAGGAGAAGCTGACCCAGATGGTGTCTGGTGTCAAGGTTCCCGCTGTTGACCTCGGGCATCTGCTGCAGCATGCTGACCACAAGGCAAATAACCGAGAAGCCACCAATGCCGCCGTTGACAGGCTCATTCAGACCGCGCATCATGAGGAACTGTTTGATAATAGTGACCAGAGCTGGCATACCGGGATATTTCTCCCGCCAAGCCCGAAAAGTCTTGAGAGCAGCCACGCCGGTGGAGTTTTCGAACGAGACATCAACCTTGAGTCCCGTCTTGATCTCGACGAACTTGACCAGCGGCACCCTCGCCCTCGTAATGAGTTGGATTTCATTTGCCCACGCAATCCTATGCCTGACCAAATAATCCTTGAAACGATAAAGCACGCGAGTACCAGTGAACCTGGCCGCACCGCCCTTGACGTACGAGTTCGACATCATGGCAACGTCCATATCACCCGTCGGCAAGTAGAGGCCAGACGGAAAGGAGCCGAAGGGATACACGTCAGCTTTGTGAAACTCCTCGCGAACCATATCACTGAGTTTCTCGATGAGCTTTTGGCGTTGGTACGCTTCGAAGTCTCGTGGTTTGATCCACTCGTAAAAGTCAACGATTTCCTTGTGCAGCCAAACAGCCATGTTGGCAGAATCTGAGTGATCGCGCTCCAGCCACGGTGTCGGATGCATTTCCGGCGTCGGCCGCCACTCCTTAAGAATGGCACCAGCTCCGCGCTTCTTGGTAGCTTGCTTGAGTGGTGCATGTGGCATCTTGATTTCTCCATCGTGGGTACGCTTCCGGCTGTTGGCAAGAGTGAAGGTCGCCAAGTCCGAAGGGGAAATAAAGGCGTCCTGCCGATGTGTAACAGGCTCACCAGGGCCGGATGGAGCCGAAATCTCGCTCTCCGAAGCTTCTTCTTCGCCATCAATGGACTGATCATCGTCGGAAATTGTGATGACCTCATCCGGAGCCACCGGAGCCTCCGGACTCTCCGTAGGTGCCTCAGCCTCATTGCCCGCGTCAGATTCCTCGCTGTCCAAGTCGAGGGCAATGAAATCGGCCGTCTCAGTCGGGAGTGAGGTGCGGACCGGGTTGGTCTGGACGCGCGATTTGCGGATCAGCTGAACGACGTCCTTCTTCTTCCCCTGCGGAACAGTCTCTGGGGGCAAGGCCGTGTATGGATCCGGATTGGACCACTTGGGTGTGACGCTCTCGGAAGTCGATTGCTGAACACCCAGGCGGGCGCGTTTGTGCGGGGGCTCATCGCCATCAGTGGCATCAGCGGCAGCATCATCGTCCGAAATGTCCATCTCGGCCTCGTCACTATCAGACAGTTCGTTGAGCGGTCGGTAGGTGACGCCACCATTCGGGTCGTAAAGCGCGATGCCTTCGCCATCATCGTGATTCGCCTTCAAAAGTTCGCGCTCTGCAGCAATGAAGGGCCGACGGGGTCGGTCTCTGCCCTGCCTGCGGTCACGTGCGTTCTTCCTGGAATCGCTGTGAAACGAACGAATGTCGCGACGATCATTGCGCGGCGAGCGATCATGTTGGGGCCGGTAGCTGTTGGCGAGCTGGATGCCAGCCGGCTTGTCGACACGAAAGGTAAAATCGCTCTGAGGCGGGCGGTAGGAATCAGCTCCACGGTCGGTGCCAGGGTAAGGCGGTACATCGCGAGGTCGTCCCTGGTCGTGGTTGCGATCGCGGTTGGTGTCGAACGATGGATAAGAGGGACGGTAGCCGTCACGCGGCGGGGGACCAGAATTGTTTCGGGTGTCGCGAGAATCGCGGAAATCTCGATCATTCCGACCATCCCGGCGGTATGGATGCCGGCGATCTCGGCCGGAGTGCCGAGAGCTGTTTGACATTGTGAGCCAGTGATGATCAGCTCTGCGCTGTCGGGTCTCGGAATCTGGAGGAAGAAAGAAGGTTGGTTGGTTAGAATGGAAGTGTATTGAGAACGTCGCGGGGGATTTTGAGTTTTGTGGAGGGGAGTTGAGTGACGGACAGAAAACTGGAGCGCGTGTTGGGCATGTCCGCTAAACCCAATCAGGATTAGACTTTTGTGGTCCCGAATCGGCTGGGTTCCTTTGTCATTGTGGAGCCGATGCCTGGTTGTGCGAGTTGACCTCTGCACAGCAGTCGTCTGCTGGGCAACTCAAGTTGGCATGTGTGAGGTACTTCGTCCAGTTTCCCTTGACTCTACGGCTGTGAGCACAGCATGATGATGAAAACACGTGTTCCAATCGAGGCTTTAATTCCTTTACATAGCTGTTCATTGTACTATTTTATTTGGGGCATCTCAGAGGCCCTTGTCTGGACGCATCGAAACGACCTATTTGAGGACTGTAACCTACGTAGGCAAGTTCCTCTACTACCACACTCTGTCTTCAGGTCATGCCCAACCATCTGGTGCCTCTGCGTAGCCTCTTGCCTGTTTCTCTTGCTTCTGTGGTAATTGGCATGGCCGCAGTGTTTGACGGATGAAATTGAGTGTCTCTTTGGGAGCCTCAAGCGATTTCTGGTCGCAGGATTCGTATGAGGCGACTGGGCTCAAGGACCCAATCTGTCGAACCATGAAACCATCAGATGAAGGCGCCGTCGTGGGTAGCAATGGTGTTCAAAAACGGCTTTTGGCGTTGTGTGCCGTAATCGTCATTCGAACCACAATAACACGTTCATCAAGACTCCCCGGAACTCAAGAGGCATCCACGCCCAAGCCCGCCGCGAACTTCCGCGCAACCCATCCCGCGCCATGCTCTTCATATTCTTGTTTCGTAACCGCCAAACGCTCGATGTGCTCGTGTCTGGCAAAATTCGCGGCACCGACCCACGTGCTGACGATAGGATTCTCCGGGCGCGCCACCCTGACAACGCACTCGTCTGGAACGCGCTGAAGGAGCTCCATCTGGAGCCTCTGGACGAAGTTCTCGAACTTGGCGTTCCCACCGACCACGACAATATTCGCCAGCATGCCAGGCCAGAGACCGACAGGCAACGTCGACAGCGATTGCATCACCACATCCGCAAGGCCGGGCTCGCGGATGCCGATATCTGAGGGGTTGAATAGCAGCTCCGGAACCACAAAGCGTTCGTTGCGCAGGGTTAACACGTCCTCTGTGCTCACGGCCGCCTTGCGCGCGCGGTTTGACACGCCCGGCTGATACTCGCGGACAACGCCATGGAATGTTGTGTGAGAGTCTGGCAGCACGTAGTCTTTGGCAATACCTGCACCACACAGATACGCCTCCCTGCGCTCTCCCCGCGTCCCTTTCCACGTCTTCTCGAGGTCGCCGTTAAAATCCAGCGAGACGTAACATACTTTCTCCTTCATTTCGTTGACAATGTACGTCTCGCTTCGCATGTCAAAGTGGCGGATGGATAGAAGACGGGTGAGATAGTTGGTCATGAGCCTTCCTCCCACGTCCAATCTCCGGATGGCAGGGTGCAATGGTCTCCCTTGGAGGATCGGAGTGACTGTTGTGTGGGAATAACCGGAATCGATCAGAAGGAGAACCTCTGCCGGGATATCGACAGGCGTGTCGGGCGCCCTGGGGGTCTGGAAAATGGCCTGGACATCTTGGTAGGCGTTGAACGCCGGGCCTGAGAAACCAATGGGTCAGTCCACGAAATTCCAAGACGGCGTCGAAAACAGGAAGGAGGGCGGAACAAACCAATGCCACGGTAGTAGCTCGCAAACCCAAACTCCTCAAACACCATCTGGTCGCAATGGGTCTGGAAGACGGGGAGGCTGTTTGGCTGCTCGGTGAGCACCAGCCGGGTCTCGGAGGGGTCGCAGCGCTGCAGCGCATGCTCGTCGAAGAATTCGCGGTCCCAGATCTCTTTCTGGGCCTCCCAGTTCACAATGTAGCCCTTCTCGACGGGCCTCCGGAAGGCAATCTCGCCGAAATCCCGGCATTTCTCCAGCTCAGATGCCACATAGATTTTCTTATGCCGATCTCGGGCAAGACAATTTGGTATGATGCGGGGTCCATCGGTCTTTCCGGCCGTCACGAAGCCGGCTTTGATGGTGTCTGCGCCATTGTCGAGGACGAGAGTGGTGCTTGGTGGTGGCGGCCCCGAAGCTCGTGATTTCCGGCTCGCTGCCATGTTTCTTGGGAGATTGGGATGCAGCGTGCAGCCAGTTGATGACGGGACGGCATGACCCACTACAAAATGGAGAGAAAGTTAGGGGTTAGGGTTAGACACCACAACACCAGAGGAAACCATGGTCTGAGGTGTCTTGGCAAAAGCTTCTTTCCACCTCCAACCTTCCACCCGTGTGGCCATCTTCCACATTTCCTTCTGGACATACTCTCCTCCACAGTTAGTCCTGATAATAATGTGAGCAGCATGGACCTCCAATGGCCTAGGAGCTGCGCGCTATATTGTGTGCTTGTCAAAACATGGAATGTTCTCTGGATTGAGGACATCCCCCACCTTCCTCAATCCTGAAGCTCGTCCTCGAGGAGCTAACTTTCCATATCTGTACTAGAAGGCTAGCATCAAGTACCATCCAGTCTTCCCATAGCCGTCCTCGTTTCATGCAAACTCATGCGTTATCTTCAATGTCTGTATGCTTAGTAGTCTGACACAATGGGGACCGGTGGCGGACCCATCAACATCTTCCACCCCAGACACACAAAAGAACCCCGCGAGATCTTGAACTAGAGGTTGTTCTTTGCCGTGATTTTCATCTCCCTCCTTGGGGCTGCCCGCGCTATCGATGAAGGCCTCATCGCCGGCATTTTCAATGCCGCGCACTTTCAGAATAGCATCAACTACAGCTCGTACACCGATTCGGAGAAAACAAACATCAAGGCAAATGTCTCATCCATGGTCCACCTAGGGGCCATTGCTGGGGCATCACGTAAGCCATCATGTGTTATTCAAGCACGTTTCATCAAGGGTCTAACGGAAAATAGCGCCTTCTTTTTCTGCGACGCTATCGGCTGCATCTGGGCAACACGTCTTCTGTGTATCCTGTGGATCGTTGGCACCGTGATCTTCGTCGAGTCCAGGGGCAGCTTGGCCGTAATTTCCACTGGGAGATTCATCATGGGGCTCGGCGTAGGCCAGACTCCTGTTGTGGCGACCGTGTACCTCGCCGCGATTGCTCCAGCCAGCATCCGCGGCTTCTGCAACTGCCTCTTCGCTGGGCTCCTTTACTTCGGCCTCGTCTTAGCGTACTTTGCCAACTACGGTTGCCAACTACACATCATCGAATACACGGCGGCAAGGTAGCAGGTCCCCATAAGCTTGAACATCGTGTTCTCTGGGCTCATCCTCATCCTCACTGTGTTCCAGCCCGAGTCTTCGCGATATCTCATATGAAAGATCGTCATGACGACGCTGTGTTTACAATGACCTGCCTGCGACAACTACCCTCCGAGCACGAGTACGTCGTCAGAGAAATCACCCGTGCAGAGGACGCCTACAGGGAAGAAACCGAAGCATCCAAGATTGTCGCCGGTTGGCGAGGCATTCTCCGTGAATCTTTCACCAATCGGGCGAACCTTTACATGGTGATGATGATGGTTCTGGCGAAACTTCTAGCTCAGTAGTCTGGTACTGGCGCTGTTACACTCTACGCGCCCGACTTCTTTCGCATTCTCGGTGTGGTAAACACAAGTGCTTCACACCTGACCAATGCAGCGTTCGGCATCGTTGAGCGCTTCGCCTCCCTCACCTGCGCGTTGTTTCTTGTCGACATTATCGGTCGGAAACGGACTCTGTTCATCGGTATCGCCTGTCAGGCGATGTCGTTAATCTACATGCCGCATTCCTAACGGCGGTGCCGCAACTGGGTACCCAGTCACTTGTTTCGCCTGGCATGGACGGTCCCCCAGACGACTTGCGCAGATCGCAACAAGCCGCGTCCAAGGGCGCTGTGGCCATGATCTTCATCAATGGCATCGGTTGGTCCATTGGCTGAAGTAGCATTCAGTACTTCCTGGCGGCCGAGATCTTTCCTCTCTATATGCGAGCTTTTGTACAGCGTTAGTCATCATCGTTCAAACAGTTGGACATTACGGCAGCACCCGGGCCACACTTCCTATGTTACTCCCTGTGGCAGATGGTGGTCTTTCGCCCTAGGGAACGTTTTGGCTTTTCTCGGCAGTCACTGGTCTAAGTGGCTTGTTTGTGTGGTTTGCTATACCGGAGACGACGGGCAGAACGTTGGAGGACATGAACGAACTGTTCAATCCTCCTTGGTACAAGATTGGGAGATACGGCAATCGGGAGATGTCGGCGGAAGAGATGCAAGCCGGGGAGACAAGAGCGGACAACGAGAACCAATGAGCGATTCGATATTGGACGGATTCTCATAGGACTCCCTGCCGTATTCAGCGAGTGACAAATTATAAGCGAAGACGACGATAATTGCCTCTTCAAGAGACATGCATACCTGTTGGTTTATAGGTTGTCCTAATAGCCACATAACAAGGACAAGCCCAACCTCGCTCCTCCTTGGGCGTCATCAATTCTACATCAAGTATGTGTGTGTTCAAAAGAACAAGCCCTTGACTGGACTAGGCAGTGATCTGCTTCGGTCTGGATCATTTGGCTTAGCTTCACATATTACGAGGTCAACTGTCGTCTTTGACAGCTGGATACTCACCGCTGGTATGAATGCAAATGCCTCGACGCATCATGCAAGCCTCAACCAACATCTCGTCCTGTCTCCGCTCAGTTTCCTGTGCACCCCCGCCGGAAGCCCGAAACTGGCATCACCTCCTCTCAAGTCCAGGTGGTTGCCCAAGAGCAAACTCCTGTTGCTGTATGATGGCACCTGGGGTTTCGTTGACGCCCCTGGACACAGCCCAAGTTGGTATTCCCGGCTGCAATGGCTGTTCGTAGCTTTGGCGGGATCGACTATCACAGCCAGTTAAGAAGAACAAGAGCCAAATCAAAGTTTGTTTCGAGTCCATTATCTCAATGAATCACCTCACTCAGCGAGTTAAGGTTTTATTGATGCAGTGAGCCGGGTTGGAACAGTAGTATGCCGGGGACGGGTGACATCAGACGTCTGTTTGGTTTATGAACACGGCAGGGTATCTCTTGAACTAGCTTGTATTACTCCCTGGACCAATTGAAAGATCTCCCTCGGGATGGGGGAATTCAAAATGCTTGTCCATCGTCAACGGTGTATGTCTTTTGCACGTCAGCAAAGCCAACTTGACGGCTCTGTCCGAAACTCTCGAGGGAGAACATTGTTCCTCACTCATACCCCATTCTGGCACCGGGGGATACAAGTCCCTGTGCTGCCACCGTTTCCAACCGCCTCCTCTCAAAGGCCACACCCGAGTGTAGTCGATCGGTATTGAGAGGAGGCACCTAGATTCGCCAGGCACGCCCACGTCGTAAATCGAAAACGTTCTGGGTTCGACCCCCAGTCGTGTCGGAGTAAAAACCACCGGGTTTTTTCGTAACCATTCCACCTCTACTCGACCGGCGCGGGAGTAGGGCTGGGGGTGAGCTTTTTGCATTTTGTGTATCTTTTCAATCCAATCCTGCAATCAATGCCTGATCTACCTGAGGCACGTTTATGAGTTGACGCAATTCCCTGAACTCTCTCACAACTTCTCGTTTCGGAAATCAGCAGTGTTGGTACGAGTTATTGACTCTAATGTCCTCACGGGCACTCCGAAGTGTGCCTCAGGTACGTACATACCTGACTTCAACGTCATGAGTCGAATAACTTCTCTCCCACGTGTGATAATACAAGAGACTTTTGTTTCATTTCAGATTCCTTTTGATTCTCCTCAACGACTCGGCACTCAATTTGAATCGTTGATTTGATCAATCACAAGCATTACCTTCATCCTCCAATATTGTTCCCCCAATCCTAATAGTTCTTGAGGCAATACAACCTACCCTTGCTGTCCTCGAGGACGCAAGTGGTATGTTGTTCGGTCCCAGCTAACCCCCCAGCCCCCAACTCTCGGCATCTTACAGCTGCGGCGATGACGAAATATTGAATCCAACGGTGCTACAGCCAGAACATTCCTATCAACGAGGCTATCAACGTGGTCTTGTGACACAGCCATGCATCCTTACATATGAACATCACCAACACCCAGCCGGGATCCCAGCGGCCCGAGCCCCAACCACAGCATCACAATCGTCAGCCATGTCACGGTGCACATCGCAATGCTACGTATACCTCAGTGTAGCCTGGTATCTGGGACCGCGGAAGCTCGGATAGTCAACTCGAGTCCACAACGATTGGTCCACCTCTCCGACTCCGAACACCTGAACTTGCAGGGTTGCATCTTACCGAAGTGCTTGCATGCTGCGGGCTGCGGCCTGCAGCTGGGGGCGCAGCCTTACCCCCCTGATGCCCTGCCTGCAGCTGCCATCCTATCCGTGCAGTGAGAAGTGATATGTCAATCTGACGTCGTTGGTCGTTGTAGCAAATGTTGTATGTAGTCGACCTTGACAGAGCCGGTGGTGAACTGCATAGGTTTGAGGGGTAGACCGACGCCAACTCCGAGACTCTGCTTCATTCTCCATCCCCAACTACCTCTTGACATTCTTCGATATTTGCTCATCTGCAAGCCACGAGCCTGGCTCTTTTCTTGTCCGATTCCCCTCTTCCGCTCCCACATGCAACTGCCGACACCGTCAGTCGCCGAGCATCATTCCGCCGACTCGTGGTGTACTGTCAACCCCGCACCATCTCCATCCTTGGCATCGACGGGAACCAGGCTCTCATCGACGCATGCCGCCAATAGTCTATGGGAATGGTGGGTTTGAGAGCAGCTAACCCGGTCTCCGGCGACCTGTTCACCACCCCACGCGGTAGCGTAGCATCGAGGACATGAACTGGTTCCCAAAACCTGGACAAGCGCTAAAACTACGCGTTAGCTGAGCGAGAACTTACCCCGTCAACCTACCTACACACCCCTCTGGTATACTAGTCGTAGTACACAGGAGTCGAATGTGGGCACTCTCCCACTCCCAAACCCTGTCACAATCATGAACTGCCTCATCAGATGTGACCTCTGGCCACACTTCCCGTCCCTGCAGTGACCCGCTCGCCTCTGCTCGGCTCCCTCGCTTCGGTACGAACGGGTTTTGGGCGACAAACCTCGCATGGCAGTATGACACCAAACTCCACCACATTGTTCCGATTCCCGTCCAACAAAGTTTGACGAAACCCGAGAACCTGGTTTCCTCCTCCCCCTCCCTGTTCCCATGTGTCATTATTTGACTTCATTATGGGGGTACCAAACTGACCGGCTGACAGGAAACGGTGCGGCACGGTTCTGCCTTGGCATGCTACCTTACCATGGTTGTGTTCACCGGCGATGCCTCGGGTGCCCGTGCCTGCGTCGACCAGGTCAACACGAGACCGGGGCGGGCAGTGGTTGTTACCTCACCCTGCTCGGAGATTTCTGAGTGAACCAGTTGAGCATCCACTCATCAGAAATCAACCTCCCTTCTCGTCGTCTTGTGTGAGGTAATACCGAGACACAAAGATGGGAACCCGGAGCACTTCTGTCTGTCAGATAACCAACACTACCTATGTTCCCACCCTACCTGTAAAGTAGAGGTTGTGTAATTTAAGCCTTGCAACCCTCTACAAGTGCACACAACTCCTCGACCTCCTGGACCGGGCAGGTCAAACCTGAGGGCTCAATATCTGCGTAGTGACATCAGCGTCCTCAGTTGCCTATCCCTCCCCCCCCCCCCCCCCAACGCTTCCGATTCCGACCCGGTTCAAGAGCATGGCAGTGCACATGGGATTGCTGACACCAGCCGTTCCCGCCCCTCACTAACAGTACTACGTTTAAACACCCCCCTCGTGCTCCCTCACCCGTTGACTCAGTTCAACAACCCGCGCCGCAAAGCAAGTCGAGTTCGTTGGTTCTCCATTATCGCACCATAATGGCCCAGTCGGACGGCGCTCCGGTAGCGCCCCATGTCAACGACGTGAAGTGGGGGAGGGGTACAGCAGCACTTCTCCTTTCTTGGACAAGAGACTCAAGACAAGATATCTCAAAGAGGAAAAGTTAAACTGTCCTTGAATCTCTTGCATCTTGTGTTGCCCTAGGGTGTTGGACTTTCTTTTGATCTTTCCTTGTGCAACCCCTCCTCCTAGTCGGGAACCACCACCACCCTTGTGCTCCCGTCATGACCTTCTTGCCTACCAATCCTGAGTAACCAACCCTTGCCGTGGCTTAGGTGGGAGCAGGTGAGCACGAGCTGAGTGGACGCCGTTCTCGGCCTCTGGCGGTGGAGGAAATAAGATAAAGCCAGGCACACGTCCTAACCTGGTTGTCGGGACTGGAGAGAGAACTAGAAACCTGGTTTGCTTCTGTTCATTCCCGTCTGTTATTGCTTCCCGTCCCCAAAGAGGCATCTCCCTCATCATTCTCATCTATTCCCGGAGAATATCCTCCCGCTTCCCGGATTCCGGACTCGCCTGCTCCCGCCTTACATATATTAACTCACCTACGTTATTGTCCCATTCTATCACCATGCGGTGGAGCCACCTAACGTTCCTCGGCGCGGCTCTCCTGTGCCTCTCCCAAGCTGCGCTGGGTGAGCTCATCTTCTCCGTCACGGCGACCCACAAGGGCAAACCTATCCCGAAGGAAAAGATCCAGCTCAAGCCCTTCGAGTTCGGCATCAGCCGCAACGGGGAGTCGAAGCAGGTCTGGACGTCCAAGAGCCGTAAGGTCCGCCGTGCCAACCCGACCGCCACCAGCGCAAACTGGTGTGGCGCCGTCAAGAGCACGAGCTCGAGCAGCCAGATCACCAAGATTCATGCCTTGTACCAACATCCAGGCTGCAGCATTCGGTCGGGCGTAAATAGCTACCCGCAGGCGGTGGCTCCTTGGGTGGGTATCGATGGAAATACGCATACTGGCGCATTGTTCCAGTCGGGGACACTTTGCAAGGTAAGTGGTGATGTTTGTGGGTTGAATGTTAGACAAATGCTAATATCTGACGCTAGATTAACAACTCGACCGGCATTGCTGAGTATGAGGCTTTTGCAGAAAACCAAGGTGAAGCTACGCTGACAAACTGATTCTTAGACACGAGGCCTGGTGGCAATGGGTGCCTGCAGCGGCATACACCATCTCATCTCTGACAGGTAAGTGTGCTCATAAAGTTCAATTTACCTGGTGTATTCATGGTACGTGACTCTAACAACTTATAACAAATCCAGTCAGCGCTGGTGACTGGATCGAGGTCACTATCGAGGCCACCTCAACCACCTCAGGCAAGGTGTAAGTCTCCCTACTTTATCGCCCCCTCAGCCACAAACAACTGAGTGACACTCTCTTCTTCAACAACAGGACAATTGCCAACTGGAACACCGCCACCGCCTACGTTGTCAGCGTCAGCTCGGGTCCCACCCTCGGAAGGGTTGACGCCGACTGGGTTGTTGAGCGCCCCTACTACGGTGCGTCCCTCGCGCCCTTCGCTGCTTTCGAGGACGTCTGGTTTATCGAAGCCTACGCGGAGCGCACATCGGGCGGAAACCTGGGCATCCTCGGCGCCACACAGTACCAGATCCCGGGCCTCTGCGCCAGCGAGGAGTATGACAACGAGTCGCAGGTTTCATGGTCACTTTGAGCGCGGCGCAATGGGCGGCAAGGAGGGAATGACAAGGCATTCTGGAGTTTTGGAGTTTGGGAGTAATATGTGTGTTGCTCTCACGTTGAGGTTTCGACACATGAAGTGAGCGCTGCCTGCTGCGCAGTGTCATCTGGAGGTGGATGTTTATCTTTCGACATGCCAACTATGTTGGATTATTATTCAGGGACACAGATTTAAGGAATTATTGTTAATAGTGATATCCAGTGAATGGGATTGGGTTGGCTTCTTGATTAGTTTGAACTCTATTAAGTATGTTTCACTTTTGAGTACCGGTGTGTATCATATAATCTTATGGTCTTGACATCTCAATGAACGGTGCCACAGGACAACTCACATATCGCTTGCTATCATACCGATCTCACTCGTCGCCAGGCCTCATGTCGCCAAAGTCGGAATGAAATCGTAATAACCTTGGAACATCCTAAGAGGTTGAACCCCTTAGAATGACTATTTAGCAACTGAACTAATGGGTAGTAGTGTAATAGGAAGCGACCTGAAGATCTGCAGGTACAGACTCATGTATGAGTATAAATCACATATGCTTGCTGGAAAAAAAATTATTTGATGATTCTCACCAGTGTGAGAGAACATGCCAATCCATGGAAAAACACAACACAAAACACCAAACTGAGAACCATAGTGATGGGTATCAAATCAACTAACACCGCTACCTAAACAACTGCAAAGCAAGCCTCCCAAACACCATTTAACCTTTCGAGAATTAATCGAGGGAATGATATGCGAACCACCCTCACATCCCCACCCGTTCCTAGAGCCGGCTACGATAGTGGAGTGAGGAAAGACATGTTGCTTCTACAAAGAGGTGAGATCAAGGAGCCTTCAAGGCTTGGAACCCAGATGAAGCGGAGATGCAAATGATAATAGGTTGGTTGTTGGTTGAGGGGAGTTGTCTTCCGTGGAACCGCCGTCGGGAATGCCGACGGGGCGGGCCGGTGGATGGCCAGTGGCTGACCGGGATCTGGACATTTTCAGTACAAGTCCCTAAGCCACCTGCGTCGGCCTCGTCCGGCGCACCCTGCGATAGTCGGTCAGCATCGCCATTGTCCAGTTGTTGAGGGGATAGCGTAAACTAGGCGCCAAACGTCATGGATGGGTAGCCTTACAATCGCACTGTACGCAAAGCTCCGGGTCAGCCACGCACGGTGTTCGTCCGACGTCAAGGGTCTGGATCGTCAACGCCGAGTCTAACGTACCGCATCCTGGTTTGATCCCTCGTTATGGATCAGGCAGTATCCGCCCTTGCAAACCGAGCAAATGCGCTGGGTGCGCATCATGCAATCCTTGCACTTCCAAGCACGTAAGGTTAGCTGGTGTGCCTTGAGACGACCCCTGTCAGGTAGTTGGATGGGTAGGTCGCTTTACATTCATGCCGCATTCCCAGCAGCTCCTAGATACGTAAGCCTGTGGTAGGTGTCGTCATCAGCACCATATCGAGAAGCCGTCCGTCGGCACGTCACAATCGCCGTGTGAAGAGGGGGAGTGGCAGCCCGCTAGCAAGAGAGCAAGCCCGAGAGGGACGGGAAAACCTTTTGCACTCGGCCGGGCTATCGACTAGACCCCAAGATCCGCGGACGACCACCTCCTGCTGTCGCGCTGGATCGGCCACCTGCAGTTATCCAAGATGATGAGGAACATCCGAGATTGGCCTCACTCCTCAAGCCTTATTTCCTCTGTTTCCTCTGGACTCCCCCTGACCACTCACTCCGACGCCCCAGCCGCCATCACACAGATTCCCTCTCGGATCCTGCACATCGTTTGTCCACTCCCCGTACTGTTTCTCGTCGTGCTGCTGGTGGAACTGGAAACAACGGGATCGCTTACATCGGAATCTGAGACTGGAGAACCACCCGCAGGCGAAGCCGCCCGGGGATCGGTATAGCAGGCTTCGCACCACCAGCGGTGGCAGCCGGCACAGTAGCGCGGACGGATACACTCGAAGCATCTCGGGATGAAGCGTGCCTTCTGCTGCTTTCCTATGGTGTATAGGTTAGGATGGTATGACCCGACAGGCTGGCCAGCCGGACACATGGCGACGCGGATGCTGGCCGAATGCATCGGCGGTGGTGCCAGCAGCGGGAACCGGCTCAGGTCGGACATGGAGCTTTCGCTCGACCGGCGGCCGCCGTATTTGGTCTGTTCCGGACACTCGGAATCCTCGCCCCAGACGGTCCAACCCTCCGGGGCGGAGCCGCACGACGCACAACCTCCCAGACTGTGGGTCGCAACGGCGAAGTGGGTTGATCCACCAACGACCCTGTCCAAAGCCCGTGTGTCAAGGGTTCCCCAAGCGGGCGAGTTGAAGTGGCGCGGCCCAGGGCACAAGACGGCATCGAAGGCAATAACGCCAGCGCATGCCACCAGCGTGTTTGCCCATTCGGGATCAATGCGTGAAGGAAACTGGCTACCGCGGCGCACCCACCACGCTTCGGGCTCGTCGGCGAGCGAGGCGGACAGGGCCTGCTGGCTCCGGTTATTCCAAACCGAAGCAACCGGAGTAGGGCTACCACCCGGAGAAGAACCGGGGGTATCGGGCCTAGGCGCCGGAGCCGGCGTGCAGTCCTGGGGCCCAAAAACGTAGAGTCCCTTCAGACGAGGCATCCCTTCAGGCCTCGACTCGCGGCAGGCGTATTGCAGTGCCCCGCGGAGGGTCTTTTCATTGATGTTCTTGACGCCGCGGATGGACAGGATTCGGATGGAAGAGTTGGGGTCTGTCAAGATGGCGTGGACCAGCTCGGCAGTGACCGAGAGACCGTCAAGGCAGAGGACCTGCACATCCCTCAAAATATCAAGGCGGCGCAGCCGGGAGAAGACATGTAGGATAGGGTCCGAGTAGTACCTGGTCGCGGAGTGGCACCGGTCAGACGCTGGTACAGAGAAGACAAGATGGGAGAACCTACTCGTCCCGCGTTACACTTCTCTCTACATGCACATCATTCCACGATTCCCCATCACCATCGAGGCTGGAAGTTTTCAGATGGGCTGCCTTCACCCGGCTCAAGTCCAAGCGGCGGAATACATTGGGTGTGTTGTAAATCAGAAAGCGGAAGGCCTTCGCGGTGGCCGCAAGATTCAGGACATCGTAACAGGACAAATAAGGTGCCGTCTGAGACAGCACCAAGGAGTTGGCAAGAAGTTTGAAGAGAGGACAACTAGGAAACTCGACCGAAGCGTGTTGGTGCTCGCAAGACTGGGTCATCGTATTCTGCACAGCAGGAGTTTGAGACTTGACCTGGAAGGTAGCCCGGCGTGAAGGTCTCTCGGAGACGGGGTGGCGTGGTGGACAGAGAGCGGGAGAAGGAGAGTTCTGAAGAGCAGAGGAGCAACCCCTCGAGTCTGGGGCCAGGATAAGTTATACGGGCTCGCCAGGCGTGGTACCAGCGCGGAAGCGCGGATCACGGCGCCGGGCTTTCTGCACAAGCAAAGAAGGCCGCGATGGGTGATGGGTGGCATCCGTGTGGGCCAATCGATGAAACATGGGTTGGGGTTCCAACAACGTTGCAGCTCAGGCGGTGGAAGAGCTGGGGGGGTTGTCAACCTTGGCGGCCAGCGACCAGGTTTCCTGCGCGGGGGAACGAGTGGATGGCCAACAGCTGACGCGGGGGGGCGTCATGGCACGCAGCGGCCTGGCCGGGGGAACTCACATCTGGGTCCTGTGTGTAAGTGAGGTGATGCACAGGTGTCCAACCACCCAACGAAGTCTAACAAGTCGAAAATCTGAGGAACAAGTCAAGTTGAACCCCAAGTGGATATCTGGCTTCCACCCCCAGGATATGCCGGAACAAGCAGATCCGCAGTTCAGCGGCGAAGCGGAGTTGCAGAAGGGCCGGTTAGCTTCAGGAGATGGAGCCAGAGAGGAGTTCAGGCTGGGGTTTATCCGGCAAGCTAGCTAGCGCCAGGCAAATGGGCAAGCCGTTTGTCTCTTGAGCGGGCCACGGCTGGCAGGCCCAGGACAGGACACGTTGGTTTTGACTGGCTTGGAGGATGGTGGTGATGGGCCTGCTAGGTTGGCGAGAGTCTGGGGGGGGTGTGTGGCTCGATGTTGTTGATTGTGGGGTTGCACGTCGCAGCTCGATGCATCTCATTTGCGCCTTGAACACGTGTGTGTGTCCAGAAAACGGCCGATGAAGAAATTCGATGGCAGACAGCACCATCCTGGTCCTATCTGATCTGCCGCCTTATCTTATCGCCTCAAGCCGTACCCTTGCCACTAGCCGCCTGAAGAGCAACGGCGTCTCCGTTGACTTTCCACTTCCAAAAGTACGAACAAGCCGGAGGGCTAAAACGATCAGGAAAAGGAATTCAACGTTTACAATGAAAGAAGCCTCATGAGCCGGGGGCTCCGTCGAATTTGTTGAGTTCTTCCCGGACCAGTTCCTTCCAGCCCGTCGGGGCGTACCAGTGATGACAAACGCACGATCCCAATCTGGAAACTCCATCTGACAGAAGCTGACCCCACCATCGCCCAGTCTTGGCAGCGGCGTGGGGCGCGTCCCATGGGAGCTCCGGCCAGGGCAGGTCCAGCCATCGCAGGTCCAAGATCTGTGATTTGTGATCTGCGATCTGGAATCGACAAGAAACATCCCGAGCCGAAGGGGACCATGGACAAAAATACACACTTACGCTCTTCTCCCGCGAGCTTTTTGAAATATCAAAGCCGTGCTGCATCAAGCTAAGGTTCGCATTCTTTCCGCTGGCTACCTACCGTCATGTCGTCATGCAATCTCTAAACTGGCTTCTTTCCCAGACACGCAGCTCACCCACCAAGCATCTCTCACCCAACATGTCCAGCCCACCACCTCTGCGATGGTCGACCTCGTACCGCCTTGCAAACCCCTCGAATCTCGTTGGCAAGGACCTCGGCGGAGACAAGATCCTCCTTCCACCCTCGGCCCTCCAAGAGTTGCTGAACATCGCCCCTGATGCTCTCCCCCATCCCCTTATGTTCCAGCTGGTCAACCAGGCCAACGGAAACGCCGCATACGCCGGGATTCGCGAGTTTTCGTCCGATGAGCACGAAATCGTCCTGAGCCCCCACCTACGCGAAGCCCTCGGGATACGAGATTCGGATACCCTGTCGCCATTGCCCGATGAAAACAGCAACGGCGATGGTCACAGTGAGATACTAGACGCCCCTCGTATCGAAGTCAGGTTCAGGCAGCTCCCGCGAGGCACCTACGCCCGCTTGCGACCCCTCGAAGCTGGTTACGATCCTGATGACTGGCGACCTCTACTTGAGAGACAGCTTCGCAAGGATTTCACTACCCTGACACGAGGGTCAACAATTAAGATCCAAGGAGCAAAGGGGGAGGAGTTTCGTCTGTTGGTCGACAAGTTTGAACCTGACGGGGACGGTATCTGCGTGGTTGACACGGACCTCGAGGTGGATATCGAACCTCTGGACGAGGAACAGGCTCGCGAAACGCAGCGGCAAATAGCTTCCAAGTCGCTGCGAAAGTCTGGGACAGCTTCCGGCAGCTCCGTTGGCCACGCGATAGACATCTGGAAGGATGTTGAAGGGCAGGTTCTCCCTGGGGACTATGTCGACTACGAACTGCCGTCTTGGGAGAAGGCTCGGCCCATCGCCGTTGAGCTGGTGATCCATGATGGTGGAGATGTGGATTTGTTTGTGAGCCCAAAAAGTACCAGGCAACGAGCGCTACCCAGGGAAGATGAGCACGTGTTTGGGGACTTCTCCAACCCTAAGGATGGTACGAAGCGGATCATCATATCCCCAACCAACGACGACCTCAAGGGAGCTGAGGGTCTCTTGATCTCAGTCCACGGGTTCTCCTTGCCTTGGCAGGCCAAGAGCTCATCAACACCATGTCGTTTCACACTCAGAGCGAGGGCCGCTGAGGATAAGGACTCCTCGTCCATATCGACAACAGCTCCCTCGTCGGTGTCGCCCGGGCCCGACGAGGAGCAATGCAAGAACTGCCTGCAAATCGTGCCCAAGCGGACACTTGTCCTGCACGAGAATTTTTGCCTGCGCAACAACATCGTTTGCCAGCTTTGCAAAAATGTCTTCCAAAAGCAGTCCGAAGAGTGGCAAAATCACTGGCACTGTCCATCCCACCCTGAAGCCTGGGGTTCCAGCCCCTCGAGCAAGGCTAAGCACGATTATCTAGAGCATTCACAGCATTCATGTCCAGCCTGCGGGCCCTCCTTCACCTTCCCCTCCCTCCGCGAACTCGCTCACCACCGCACAACCGTCTGCCCAAACAAGCTCATCCTCTGCCAGTTCTGCCACCTCGAAGTGCCGCAAGAAGGCGACCCTTCCGACCTCGCCGCCGTCGCTGAGCGCGCCCTCATGGGGCTCACCGCGCACGAGCTCGCTGACGGGGCCCGTACCACCGACTGCCACTTGTGCGGCGCCATCGTTCGCTTGCGGGACATGCCCGCGCATGTGGCTCATCATGAGTTGGATAAAGTGTCGAGGAAGAAACCGACTCTTTGCAGAGTTGAGTTATGTGGGCGGGTCGTCAACCTGTCTGCTCTCCCTGGCGTGAAAGGTGGGAACGGAGGGGGGAGTAGGACGGTGATCCAAGACCCCGGTAACGACCTCGGCCTCTGCGCCATGTGCTTCGCGCCGCTGTTCGTGGCCATGCACGACCCCGACGGTCGGGCGATGCGCCGCCGCATCGAGAGGCGGTACGTGACGCAGCTGATCAAAGGATGTGGGAAAGAATGGTGCAAAAATGAGTGGTGCAAGACAGGCCGCGCCAACAAAGGGTTGGAAGAACGGGGCACGACGGTGGCTCAGGCGCTGGGGATGATCAAACCCCTCTTGGAGGAAATTGGAGCTCATGGAAAGGAGATGCACTTTTGCGTGGAAGAAAGGGCACAAAAGAGGAGAGAGCAGGCTGAGAGGATTGCAATGGAGGGTGTGTATGAGCTGGAGTGGTGCGTGGCGGCTTTGGAAGTGGAGGATGGGGATGTGCCCAGGGCAAGGACTTGGTTGGAGAATTGGGCGCCCACGAGGTTTGCTACCTCTGGCCGGTAATGGCGACATTATGCTTTGCATTCTTGTATAGACGGGCATTGGCGAGTCGTGAGGTTTGTATGATGCGCAATGACAGTACCATGATGATACCCTCTTTCAAAACAACATGTCTCACCCAATAGACACGGAAGACACGGGTGGATGTAGGGAAAAGATATAGACCTTCAGCATTGGCTACTTGAATAGACCGTCCATTTGCCATGTCCAGTTCACTCAGGCTCTCCCCGGCATCATCACCAACCTTGTTTCCTTGTCAGAACCTCCTAATCCTCTCCCCCAGAATGCCGTCCTCCTCACTTAGAGCCCATCCGTTTTCCAAGCCGACTTAATGGTTCTATGACAGGACATAGTCAGCCGAAGCTGTGGAAGTCTGGTAGGTAGTCAGAGGACATAAGGGGAGCTTACGCAGCAGGAGCAGCCAGAACAGTGGCTCTTGCAGCTGCAGGAAGCGCAAGCGCAGGGTTCCATGGTGATGGCTTGAATATTGTACTGGTTTGGTTGGGAGATTGGTGGTTTCTTCGCGGATGATGGTTGAAAGTCAATACAAGAGTCTGCTGGAGAAAGAAAGCGAGATAGAAGGTGGGCGGCAAACTGTCCTCTTATAGACACAATCTTTCTCTCACTCTTTCTCCTCTCAATGCCTTCATTCATCACTCAACGAGAAATATACCACTTATCCTCATAGAGGAGCATTTCTTCGCATCAACCATCCTCCCCAAACGGATGCCGTCTTAGTGGTGGATTCGTGACCGGTCCCCGTAGTACAACCACCCCGTCATTGAACCTCCGATTATCATATGTCTCGGGCTTCCATTGTTCTGTCCACTTGTTGCAACCTCATCCCGATCTGGGGCTTCGGGGGTGCAATCGGAGGGCCGCCCCACGTCGTGGTTGGTTGACATCCCGCTTCCGGATCGGGGTCTGCGTCTCTGCTCGGCCTGGACAACCCCGCGGCTGGCTGGGTCTGCGGTAACTGTGATGCCGGTGAGCGAATCCTGAGTCGGTTCAAGTGCCAGCCAGACAGGGCTCAACATAGGTAGGTCGAGGCGGGTATTCGATGCCGGATAATTCCAGTGTCCGTTTCGATTTCCAACTACCAGGCTGATTGGCAGGTCTGGTGTCAAGTACCTGAGTCATGGTGTCGTGTATTCGGTCATCACTCAACAAGGCATTGTCCCTGTCGATACCGCTTGGACGCCGTAAGTGTGGTGATCGTCGAAACGTAGCAGACGCCATTAGGAATCGAGTCCGGGTCTCAAGTAGTTGTGATAGAGAAATGTTGGAATCTCAAAGTGTGAGAGAATCGATATAGTGTGCTGCAGCAAATAGCCCGCAATCCCAACTGCACAGGTTTGGAGGTATGAAGAGCCATATGTCGAAGACGGCACGCCGCATAGAAAGCGGAAGCACAACATCTGCGCCTGACTATATCTGGCACCAAGTTCGACAGGAAAATGGGTAACTTGCCACAAGGTCGAGATTCCTGAGCCACACACCCAGAGGTAGATCACCCTGTGATTTATGGCGTGGCGAATCTTATATCAACTCAGGCCGGGTTTCTGATGGCCGTACGTCGCGCTTGGGTCTCGTAACAAAACGGCAAGTGTTGGGGCCTCAAGATGGGGCAAATTCGCAGATGAAGGCTGTCTTCAGTATCCCATGCTCATATTCCCAACCTGGGTAGTTTCAGCTTCCAGTCGTCCCTGATGCTGTCCATCAGAGAAACAATGCCAGAATGTGACCCTGGGCCCAACCCACAAATTTCAATACCTTGCTTGAACTATCCATGTCTGAGACCGAAATCTGCTATCGAGAGCCGACCCAGGGACCCGATAAACGGTCTGCCAGGAATGGTCAGGATCATTATCCCAAGAACGCGGGGAAAGACATAGGGCTGTCCAGGTCCAAGGAGAGCCCCGCTCAAGAGATGAACAGATGCCGAGGCAGAGGGATGGGTGACGTTGAGGAGCCCGGAAAGACTACCTTTATCCGCATAGGATTGGAGGATGTGGATATCGTTTCTGTACTGAAGCGGGGAAGGCTCCAGTCTGGCTTTGAGATCTCGACAGATCTATGGCGAGAAGGCCGAAGACCATAGACCTACTACGGCTCAGAATCCGAAATCCGAGGCATGTTGTCCTTCAACTACCCGGTGCAAGAGGGGACCGTTAAGACATGTGGATCTGGGGCATAGCCGTTGAATAAGTGCGGAGAAATTAGTGGTCAGGACGAGGCTGCCATGAGGTTAACGTGGGAGGTTGGAGATGCAAAGGCAGCGGTCGGCTTGCTTGCATAAAGCCTCTCTGCACCCAAGGTACATATCTCGTCGTCGGTGTGCGAGGGCACTTGTTGCTGCCAAGGACGGGAGGGTCGGGGATCGGCGCTGAAGCTCCCGGCCAAGCCGATCTGACATGGGACGGTTGCGACACCCGAGGCAGGGTTGCAGTTCTGTATCGTGTCAAAATTCTATGGGCATGGTCACTTCTTCGACGAGAAACCCATCGACCGGACACAATACCATCCAGCGTTTTCACAGTACATCACCTACAATTTGCCATGTCCACCTCATGTGGACTCATTGCCAGATCTGCCATTTGTGATCCCCGACGCACCAGCGGCCGGACTTTGCTGATGTCGGCCCGCCGGGATTCGGCGTGTGTGAAACCCTGTTATCTCCGGTGCTCGTGAATCCCAGGATGGCCTGGGAAAGCGAAACCGAAGTGCATTGAGACGAACTGCCACGCTGCGATGATTGGCTGCGGTGAGCAATTCAAGATCGTCGGATCCATCAGGCTCAAAAATCTCTGGGAAATCCGCTCCAAAAGTCACAGCCCGGCCGCTCATTCTTGTAGCGAATGAGTGAAGAACGTGATGGAAAAGACGGAGAAAAGAAGTTGGAGGGAAAACGTAACGCAGCTTGGCATTGCCACCGTAAACTGTATCGTACACTAGGTCTAGCGACACTTCATTCACCGCACCATTTTATCCTCTGCATGAGACGATTCTCTGCTTTTGTTGTCTCAATTTCCAATCCTGGACATTCCAGCATTCCCCTGGACTTCACGATGGACCTCGGTTCTTGGCTACGGGTGGCGCCGTGAGCCCACATTCAGGGGTCTTGTTCCCAGCGTGTTTGGGCCATCACAAGAAACCGCTTTTCTGCTCGTTTTCGGTTGGCTTGGCCGAGGCATTGCGTTTCCCTATCATGGCAGTGGGGATGTTCCAGGGGATTTCGGGGTTGCAGAAATGCCCGCGTCACAGGGCGTCCCGACGCCCAGGCTAGAAATAGAAAGCCGATGACACCTTCTATGCTCCTCGAGTCCATCTGATACTCCTGCAAGCCAAGATTCACTCCAGATCCCCGGTGGCTGACGACATCTTGTCACCAAGTTAGTTACCACCATGGCGGACAGCTCACCATCCAAGCTGGCATTTGTCGACCAAAAGCCTGACCGTTCAGATGTCGACCTCGAGAAGGGTGTGTCTGAAACCAATTCCGACTTCGAGGCTGCCACAATTGTCCCCGAGGACTCACAACCCGTGACCCGAGATGGCTCCGGTTCCGACTCTGAGAAGAAGGGCGATGAGACGTCCAACGAGAAGGACCCCAACATTGTCTCGTGGGATGGACCCAACGATCCCCTGAACCCCATGAACTGGCCCATGAAGAAGAAATGGCTCAACATCGCCGTTCTCTCCGTCATGACCCTCATCACGTTCGTCCGCCCCCGTGCGCCCTGTTTCGTCCTGTGTCTGCGACTGACACTGAAAATAGACCTCTGGGCTCCTCCATGTTTGCGCCAGGCATCCCCGGGATTCTTGACGAGTTCAATGAGAAATCTACTACCACCGCCACCTTCATCCTGTCCATTTACATCCTCGGCTTCGCCTTCGGTCCTCTCATCGTGGCCCCAATGAGCGAAATCTACGGCCGCTCCCTAATGTACAACCTTGGCAACCTCTTCTTCACCATCTTCAGTATCTGCACCGCATTGAGCAACAGCATCGGCATGATGATGGCATTTCGCTTCCTCATGGGTCTGGCTGGTTGCATCCCCATCACCATCGGCAGCGGTAGCATCGCCGACATGATGCCAATCGAGATGCGCGGCCGAGCCATGGCCGCCTGGGCGTTGGGTCCTCTGCTGGGCCCCTGCATCGGCCCCGTTGCCGGCGGCTACCTGATTCGCGCCGCCGGTTGGAAATGGGTTTACTGGCTCATCGCCATTCTTGCCGGTCTTATTACCATCTTTACCTTCTTCACCCTCAAAGAGTCATATGCTCCCGTCATTCTCGAGAGGAAGGCTGCCCGCTTGCGCAAGGAGACGGGTAACCCGAAGCTGCGCAGCGCCCTGGCCGGAAGGGACATGTCGCCTGGCGACAAGATCAAGGACGCCATTGTAAGGCCGCTCAAGATCCTTGTCTTTTCTCCTATCGTCACCCTCATGTCAATTTATGTTGCCATTGTTTGTAAGTCATCTTGACGATTCCGCATGAGACACTCCTGCATCGGTCCCCGAGCTAACATGGCCCACAGACGGTGTCCTCTACCTTCTCTTCTCCACTTTCGGTATGGTTTTTCCCCTCTACTATGGTTTCAACGAAGGCGAAAGCGGCCTTGTCTTCCTCCCCTCCGGCATTGGCATGGGTCTTGGCATTGTCATCTTCGGTGCCGCCTCAGACAGGCTGGTCAAGAGCAAGATGGACGCGGGCAATGGGTCACACCGTCCCGAGATCCGTTTGACTCCATGGTTCACCATTCCCGCTGGGATCACCATTCCTATCGGCCTCTTCATCTACGGTTGGACCATTTACTATCACACGCACTGGATTGTGCCCATGATTGGACTTGTCATCTTTGCATTTGGTCTTATGGGCGTCATGGTATGTCGCTGGTCCTTGCTCCAACTAGAGCTCAAGTCTCAATTGACGGAGATATACTGACTCATTACCCATTAGATGTGCATCCAAAACTACCTCCTCGACGTCTACCCCCGGGCGGCCGCCTCTGTTACGGCGGCGCTGGCCGTCCTCCGTTCTCTGGCCGGTGCTCTGCTCCCCCTTTGTGCCCTTGACATGTACAAGGCGCTGAAGATGGGATGGGGCAACTCCCTTCTCGGCTTTGTTTCCCTGGGCCTGGTGCCGATTCCTTTGCTCTTCTACATTTTCGGCCCTCGTCTGGTGAAAAGGTTCCCGCTCAATCTGTAACGACATGGTTGATACTTTTATTTCTTGGATTATACATTTGCCTCTCGCGGCAGCATAGTTCCACGGCGTTTTGGATGGGGAAAACGGGTCTTGATGGCTTTCATAGAGATACCAGGCATGGACGATAGATAGAAACAGGCATGTTTGGGTTGTGGGTGTATATTAATAAGCATTTCCCCGCCTACGAATGTTTTTGGAGATGAGCTTTGACCGTCTACATAATAATACCACCTAATTCTACGTCTTTGATGACTTCGCCTTAAGTCTTCTCCCGTCTACCCCCCAAAAGGATGTCTGAGGCATTGGCAAAAGCAAAAGGTAAGGCCGATCGAGATGGGACTCGAACCCACAACCTCAGTCTTGATACTCCTAAAGGTAGGAGGACCACACGCTACCATTGCGCCACTCGACCTTGGAAACATTTCGTCAAAAAAAGCAACCTATTGATGGGTTTCCTACCGGCTCTTTGCTCCGCTTCCCCACAACCTTGCCACAACGGATCCGTCCGGTTTTTCCACTTGTTCAACACGGGTGGACCACTTAGACCTCCGTACGCCTGTGGGTCTCCAACCAATCGGAAACCACACACGATGGTCCATCGGGTATGGTGTAGCGGTAACATCGTTGACTCTCAACTGTTCCAACAGTTGACTGCTCTCTCAACAGCCCCGGGTTCGACTCCCGGTATCCGAGTCACTCTTTTTTTGCCTTTTATCGACTTTGTGCTCTTTCAATTTGTATCGCAACAAAGATACTCTTTTTTCTGGCGTTACTTTGCATTTTTGTTACTTATCAATTCTCTCGGGTACAATATAGGTAACATCAAATCGTTCAAACGTGCTACTTCTTCCGTACAGCAGAGTTGAACAACTTCATCCAACATTTCCGAGTACACCCCCTTTACCATAATCCCTTCTCTCCCCCGTCAAATTCAAACATACTCGAAACACAACAACGGCCCGCGGATATCCATCACATCAGCAATCGTCGCATCCGGAACCACCCCGTACATGTGCAAAATATGTGACAGAGTCGTCTCACTGCCCGGATCGCCCTCCGGGTCGGGTGAGTCCGCAGGAGGAATCATCGCATCCGGTGGGACATTACGCCACGGGTCGCTGCCGCCTCCTCCAGGTGCACCACCTGGGAATCCTGGGAAAGTTCCGTTGCCACCAGGCCAGCCTGGGAATGGGTTTGTGCCGTTGCCACCTGGGAAGCCGCCGCCGGGGAAGCCGCCGCCAAACCCACGGGGAATGTTTGGCCCGCTGATGTCGGTCAGGCGTTTCTCCAGGTCGAGAGCTTGCCAGTCCCACCAGATCTTGTCGAGCCATGTGTGATGGAGGTAGAAGAGGGGGTCACCGGGCGAGGCGATGGGGTCCAGCATCTAGAAAATAGGCGCCAGTCAGTCAGCCAACAATAAAACAGGCCAAAGACATGACTGGCGAAAGAAGAAACAAAACTCACCTTGCCTCCAACACCTCCATGGCCACCACTATGCGGCGCCCCCTCAGCACAGGGCCAGAATTGAGCAAACGTGGTGTGCCGGTAGCACGCGTCAATATAACTGCGCGCCGCCTGGCGACTCATGTTTTCGTTGACAAAACGGTAGATGCAATGGTCCTGTCCGACGCGGTACCCTGGTCCCAGGGAGTTGGTGAAGTTGACAAACGGGCCGTCAACAATGCACCCCTGCTCGCCGACGCCATTCCCACCGAACCCGGTTTCGGGGTCGAGGAGAACCGAGTTGATGAAATTGCCTGCGTCCCGGGCTTCGTCCCAGTACCTAGTGATGGAAGTGTTAACATGTCAAAGCTAGTGCCTGAAAGTTAGAGACTTTCTCAAGTTATACTTACGGCTGAGCTCCCTCATAGCCGCACTCTTCACGAAGCACTTTCTCATGAGCCCACATAAGCAGGCGGTGGAACGGCAGGAAGGCGCCCTATTATCCAGTGTTGCAAGACCTGTCAGCGGCTGCTTCAGGGGGGCGGAGAGGATGGATTGTGGAGACACATACCACGTTGTGCACGATCCTTGCTTGAATTTGGTGAGTAGCCTGCAACTCTTCGAACCGGTTCTTCGCGCCCGGAAGGCCGAGGGTTGCCGGCTTGTTCATCAAGCAGAGCTCGGCATCGATGTATGCCTTCTTCTCTTCGTTGGTGAAAGTGTGCCTGTTGCGGGTTGCATGAGATCGGTGTTCCGTGGTTCGTAGAGGCCATAATCAGATGTGGTATAGTCCTTACCATGCCTTTCGCTGCAGGAGCGTTTTGCAAGTTCCATCGCGGGCTTGTGGTTCACGGGCCCGGACCACGCCGGCGGTCACGGAGCTACCGGCAGACAGTAGGACTAACAGCGAAGGGAGCAACATGGTGTGCGATAGCAACGACTTGGACCAGGCGTGTGTTGGAAACCATAGAATCTCAGGACTAAGGATACCAGAGGCGTTTCTCCTCTCACATATTATATGTCTTCAATTGGCGCCCGATGAGGTAGAGGCCGGCTATGAAAACCGGGTAGTCTGCATTGGGACATGACGATTACATGCCCCCGGAGATCCCATCTTAGCTAGGGAGGTACGCGTGGAGCACTATGCAGATAAATTGAGCCGGGGAAGTAATATACAATTTGCCATGGTGTTTAGCCACCTTCCGGTTTGTCCACATCCCCGGGCCCAGTCCACCGGCTGCGTCCTTGAAGTTGCTACACCATTGGAGGGGCAATGACTGGAAACTCATGGCCGTAGCCTCAAATCTCTTGGTATTTTGGAAGGGACGGCAGATTGAAGCGGGTCGGGGTCTGTGAGGTTGCACCAATCTCTTCAACTCCCGAACCCCAGAGCCGGATGTTGTAATTCCTCCCCGGACCAAGCTAGGTGGTTCCCATCTCAGCCTCCCATTCGCTGTGACTGCAATTCCTAGATTACGTTGCCCTGTTGCATGCGAAACGCTCACAATATAGATTTGCATTTTGGATCTGTCCCTGAGTGGTTCTGCCGTCTCATCACCGTGCAGTGTATCCGGAAGACTTCTAAAAGGGATGCTTGGCCGCTTAAGCGAGGTAGAACAGGCTTGAACTGCGCAACATTACTATCAACAAGAATTCTCGATTCCGGGATTGATGGGATTTCTTGCGCTGTTGGCACTCTGCCAGAAAATCTACATGTGGTTGTTCAGGTTCTCCATTCGCTGGCCTGCACTAAACCCGGAGACAGGCGCATGTTTGAGGAATACGCGGATAACGACGACGGTATGCCAGCGCCTCAGGTGAAAATCAGCGTCGGCTCAAATTTGTTGATCTCAACGTTCTCTAGGCAAAAGAGCAAGTAATGTGCCTTATCTGGCTGCCACCCCAAACTCCCCAGACCGACAACTCGGCTTGCTAAGTGCTCGTTTCCTATCCGTTCCTCCGCGCCTTTTCTTTTCCAAACAATACAAGCCTGGCAAACCTTTGAAGGACCTCTAATCCGCCATGCCCCTGTGTATTCCTTGGGCTGTCTCCCGTGCGACCAGCAGCAGTACGTCGGCAACTCGGCCTCTTCGGCAAGGACGTAATTGTTCAGGAGATCCTGCATCCACCACGGTGTTGGTTTCGAAGTACAAAATGCCGGGAATGCTGTCTCCTTTGGAGACCTGGCAGGCCGTCGTTGACGTTGGGCGCGTGGTGGATAGTATCGAGGATAAAATTTTGGCGTAGGCCTGGGTCGAGGGCGGGTGTCATTGGTTGACAGAATCATGCGTGAAGGCATTAGTGTGTCTATAATAGGTTCTGAGTCTGTCGTTGACGTTCCCCCGTCATGAGTGGCAGGCTGTTGCTTCGAGTGGCATCGCTGCGGTGGCTCATTGTAGTTAAGATGGCGCCATTCAGCGACGGCCGTGAGGAAAATTGCGATAGAGTTCGCCAAGGAGTATTTGCGTTTCCTGTCGTATTATATCAGATTTCTGTTGTGCCATAGTCTGTCCACTTTTCCTCGCTGTATTATTATTTCCAGGATGTGGTCAGATGTTGATGCTATTGCTGTCAGTGAGAAACTAATCACACGCAATAGATAATCCTAGGCTCCGGTTCCAAGAGCGACATCATAATGTGAAACCCTCCTTTCTTTGACATGTTCGGGTTTTTGTATCCAGGAATGTGAAGGAGGGAGGATACACGATTCTACAGTCTTCGAGGTTCTACTGTTATTAAAAGGAATAACTTGGACAATACCCTGTTCGCCTCTCCATAGTTACTTTCCGGAGACATAGAACGAAATCAAGTCTGAAAACTAGTAGAAACATGAAATAATACAACCATGTCACTCCATTTTATGGTCCATCAGCGAATGTTCTGATCGTAGCTCGCCGTCGGCATTACTCAGTGATTACTTGCTCGCTTACATCCCAGCTTGGATGAATACATATTTACAAGTCTTGCTTCAACATGTCCATGGAGAACAACCTGGCAATTTGCGGCCTGATCCCTATCACAGCATCGGTAATTGGCCTTGCTTTCTCGCGCCTAGGAGCTCCCGTGTTACAAACAGAGTGTCTCAGAACGGTGGGCTGCGCCAGTCTAGCAACAAGCCATGTGAAAGTGTGGCGCAATCACCTGCCACTGTACCCGCTTCCCATTGGATTTCACGTTGAGATCAAGCAAGCCAGCCAGGCAGTGGTGACAACATCGATCGATCCATTGGCTTCCAGGCTGAGCAAACACATGGATGGCCAGGCCAGGGAGAAGACAAGTCCCGAAATAACTGCGTCTCATTCCGATCCCGTGGGGAAACTAGGCGGAAGCTAGAGAGCATGGCTGGTGAATGGCATGTGAGGATCAGCCGTGTTGCAATCAGAGTGCCGTGATGCCGGACCGGGCAAGTGGAGCTGCCACAAAAAGAAACTCTGGAACTGATTCACATGATGCAGATGCCGAGGCGCCAGTGACATGAGGTAAATACTTGGGAGGATGCATATGGTGTGGGATCGATTTTTGGAGGGTAAAAAAACCAACGGCTCCCTCCTCGAGACTGTGACCTTTTGGATCTTCAGCATCGCGGACGTTTTGAATTTCGAATCTGCATCCCCTTTGTCTTCTTCCTGACATCAAGGAACTGCTGCCGTCACACAAGCCTTGCATCCACTTGCAGTCCAGGATCCATGGTTTTTGTGCGGCCTGGCCCGCTCCCGACCCGGTCAATCCCCGCTCCCCGCCACGGCGACAGCGACATCGGACTGGGCTTCGCTGTGGCCAACGTCTGGAACCTTTGCGTCTAGCTAACTTGTTGAGATCCTGGAAATTGACAAAAGGAAGACGGGAGGTTCGTTGAAATATCAACTTCGGATTCCTACCGATATAATTATCCCAAGACAACTTGCCTGATCGCAAATCGAAAACTGTCGACGACCCTTCTTTGGCCCTTGTCGCTGAAATCGACCTTGTTGATCCCTCCTCGAGATCCAAACCCCACCACGTGGGGCTCGGTGGAACGCCGCATGAGAGTGGGGTAAGTCTCCGATGTCAACATGACTTGGCGGGACCGGGTTCCGACTTTCACACACCGCTGAACAACCCCGCTGCTATTGCTGCCCCTGATTTTCATGATTGACAGGTATCGGTTGACTTGACCGCCTATTGATCTCTCTCAACAAATCCTGGTTCAAGGTCCAAGTGGCATCCGGGCTTGACACTCCAGCGGGTGGTTCGCATGGACGCCATGGAAAAAAGGCGGCCGTCTTTCTTCCACCGACTTGGAAGACACCAACCTCTTGAGTTCCTATGGAAGTTTCCAAATCCCTTCATTGCCTTTCAACCACCACCCTCACCGAACAAGCCATCCACCAACCTGGAGAGCTTCCAGGTATTGCGTGCCAAACTGGACGGCAGTCTTTTATTGCCGCATCCACAGTACTTCAGGTACTCCGTATCTGAGGATCACCCACTTCACATTTATACACACCGGGGCAAATCTGGACTTGCTGCAGGGTCACCTGCAGAGCCCCAGCAACTAGACCCGCAAGCGCGCTATGGTTGGCTACCTGTCACCGGAGGCTAGCCCTGACAGCCTTCATTGGTTTCTGCTAGTGCCGTCCTGCAGCGCCCTCGGCCCTAAACAGCGGCAAGCAGGTTCACACAACCCCGAGAGCCCCTCTCATTTCATCGCTATGTGGGCAGCGCTTGTTTACTTTCGGTTCATGATATGTGAATGGCAGTTCGTAGCTGACCGCAAGTTTCTACTACCACCATGGAGACAGGGACCCTCGCTGTGGTAACGGCCGATCGGGCAACTTGCATGAGCTACCAGTTTTGGATCTTCGGAACTCCACACAGCTTCGAGAACTCTTCAAGAGCACACCCTCCCACATCTTCTCTACAGGCTTCTTATTGCGCTGCGTTCTCTCCTGTGCATCGTTGGCAGGTCGAGCAACACTCAACTGCCTTGTGATGCCTGCCCTCCCAAATACGTCACACGTCAACCATGGCCTCTCATCTGAGTTACGTCCAAACCATCGACCGCCCGAATTCTAGGGTGAGTCTGGCACGGTCCGATACAACCTATCATAGCTTCCAAGATTCCGATATCCAAGAACCCGAAGGGCCCTCCAACGACCAGTCCACCGTCTGCCCACGGCCAACATCAGCCATCCCAGAGGAAGAGCCGAGGCAGGAAGCTCCAGAGATGCGGAGGCAGGACTCGGGCTATGAATCCATGGCTCCTCGAAGCTCCACCTCGTCCCACCACAAGTCGAATACCGAATCATCACTATCGCCTTCTTCCTCCACGCGAAAACGGCGGTCCAGACCAAATCCAAAACGGGCTTCTATGTCGGGACCGATTGCCCACCGCCCTCGGCAGTATCATCACCATTACCACCACCATCGAACCTCGGTATCCACTCCAAGAAGCTCAACAGCACATTCAGTGCAATCGCACCAACCAGTGACCTACTTTCATTTCCCTCATTTCACCTCATCAGACCCCGCTCTTATCGACCCGGACCCTCCCTCCCCTAGCCATCTTCATGACACGAAAGACTTCGCCTCCGCCTCACTCTTCACTCTCCAGCATGAGGACCAGCGTGCCGAGTCTCCTGCCCCGTACCTCCCGCCAGCAACAACGCATTATTGGACCAGCGACCACACCCGGCGGCTGGAGTATGCCGCAATTGACGCTGCCAGCAAGGGCGTGCGCGGGTGGGTGATTCGGCATGTGGTTCCGGATTGTTTCATTCCGGAGAGCAAGCGCCGAATCGGTTTCGAGGATGATCGGGGAAGCGTGGTGAGGTATCGTCTGGATCTCGTAGAGACAGCGAATGAGGCCAGTTCGGGGACAGAGAAGACGAGACCCGTGAAGGGGTGGAGGGCATGGTGGTTTCGGAAACGCTCGAGGGCGTGAAATGTGTTATCTTTCAGCTACGACACGCGTTTACGATAACCGGCTCCCGAAGTGTTCGATTTATCTCTCTCACAGCATCTGCGGCGTCATTTACGGTTTATTAATAATACGACAACGTCTACGCATTTCCTCGGCATATCACGGAGCATCATGGAGAGGCGTTGTATACCCCCTGAACAGGTTGCATGGTAATCGGTTAAGAATAGTTGTTTTTATCTTGTGGGCTTGAGCATTTTCAGGGAATGTTGGTATTGGGTGTGGTCATGGATAACTGGAGCATTAAAGGGCAGGGCAAGACGGTGTCGGGAGCATCATATCATGAACCATCTTCTAGTAATCAAGACTGATTTCATGAATTGCAGACATATTAATTTCTTTTGTGTCTCGGGTTTCTTTTCCCACTGCTGTGTTCTTGATGAGGTGGCCTGGGAAGTCCGATGTCCTTAGGCAGTTGGAAGTTGATTTCGATGTCCGGCCGAGACGATGTTGCCCCTTGTGTTGCACGACCTATAAATGCTGAGGAGACTTCCATCTGCCAGGGGTTGATCTAAGACAACACCCATCTACGGTTGGATACAGGGACGATCCTCTCAGGTGTCGACTACGTGGCGATCTCACAATAACCCTCTTCCCTTTCAAACCCTATCAACCTACACTGAGGTTTCACCAAGTTCCATGCTTATTGCCCCCTCGCAGCCGCCTCTCTTGCAAGGGATGTTCTGTCGTGCCACTTGAAGAGGGAATACTATTTATTTCCCGGGTGTCGTTTGACAGCATCAATGAGCAAGAAAGTGGTTTGAGATGATCAAGTCGGCAGCCTGCAGGTGCGCGACGACTCCCTTCGCCTCCCCGCATGCCGCCAGCCGCGGGAGGAACTGCGTTGTCGGAGGACTCGAAGCTGGAGGCTTAATGTTTCGAGAGAGCGGGGAATGTCGAAGTCCTAGCAGTGGCTGCACTATCTATTCTCGAACTGACCACCTTTGAGGGACCGCCAGCTCACCTACCTTATGTCTCGGCTCGGCCTGCCACGAGCCAACTCCCGTCTGTGCCTCAGCCTTATTGGAATGAGGAATGTAGCTGGTCGGAATGCGTCGACAGGGTTTTTTAGCATATTAAGTTTCACGTGCTTCCCACGTTTTGCTTCAGACAGATATCGCCTTGGTTCGAGACGACCAATCTTTTGTTGGTGCCATTGTTGCTTCAAGCCAATCTTATTGTTTCGGAGTCGACAGACTTTACTCCATACAATTACTTCTGAATACCTACCAAATCTTCTTTTGTTTTAGGATAACATGACCTACCAGCCGTCATTCTCCTCCCTCTCCGTGGATTTCTCATTCCCCAACGGCCCTCATCCCCGACCGTCCCGGCCGCCAACGCAGCCAGCATCACCGTTACGTTCACGTCTCCGATCTCCTTCTATCATCTTCCCTATGTCTCCTGTCCTCGGTCAATTATCCACCTCAACACCAACCGCCAGTCAAAACATACACCTAGAAAAAGAATCCCGAACTCTCTTAACCTTCCCAACACCCGGCCTTCCCTCCCCGGTCCTCATCCCGCGATCCCGCCTATCACGTCCCAGTATCAACGTTCCAACTCCAGTTCAGTATCCGTACCAGACCGGTGTTGCCGATGTCCCGCTTCCACAAACACAAACGAACCGGTGGCTATGCTGCATGTGTGCGGAGGAGGGATACGGAGATCCGGTAGGGATGGTGCACATCCCTGAACTAGACGAGGACCATTCCCCGGCAAGACAACGGTCAAGTGCGAGTGGGGGTTTGAGGCAGAAGATAGAAGATGGGACGCAAGGTATGGGCAATCCAAACGCTCAGTTTCACTGGAACAGGTGGAGTCGCGGAGCTAAATGGGGATCAAATGCTGAGCGAGCCGCGAGGGACATCGACGGAGACGGAGGACGACAACACCCACCTGAGAACAGAGAAGCAACAGGAGGCGGCCAAACCGAAATCAACACCGAGAACCCCATCGTGTCCTTCTACAACACTTGTTGGCGGCCAACATGCCGCCACAGAAAATGTGTCAACTGCGCGCTTTTCGCAGGACCATTGGTGGCAGGGGGCAGGCCTTGCACTCCAGCTGCTGTCATATCGGCGCCTGCATCAGCAGAAACAACGCTGGGGAACTTTTCGCGAGGGGAGAACCGGGCAACAGGAACGCAGCTTCAGCCGACACCGACTCCAGCTCTTCAGTCACACACGAGCCATCAGGCGGCGGGGAAACTGTTGATACGAACAGTGGGCGGACTGCATGCGTCGCCGCGGTTTGTTGATCCAGTGTACTGGGAGTGCGGCGCTTGCGGGGAGTGGTTGATGAATCGGTTCGATGCGAGGTGTACGTTGGGAGTGACGACATGTAAGTTCTCGTTAAATATTTGGCTGGCAATTCGTCTCGTTTTACGTGAATTTTTTTTTGGGGGGGGGGGGGCTTATTTTTCTTCTTTCCTTGGAAATGAAAACAGAAAACAGCAAGAAAATAAACAAAGAAAAGAACGATTACTTGTTTTAAAATGAAAAAGTGTAAGGAAAGAAATTGAAAAGCATGGCCCACACTAACCGCCTACCGATCATTAGGTCGAAATGAGCGCTGTGCCCTGTCCTGGCACACAGGCAACTTCTATCTCGGCCGTTTTGTCCACACCAGTCCCGGCCAGCCACACGGTTCAACACTCACAGCCACCAGCGTTGTCATGAACCGCTACGGACAGCGACTTGGGACAGCAGACCAGCGCATGGCGGTGGCTGGTGGCCCATGGGATCTACAACGGCGGGCGCTAGGTGATACACGATGCGCAATTGTTGGCGGACTGAGAGCGGCGATGAAGAGGCCTATGTATGGTGTAGGCCCAGGTGGTGTTGGGGATGTGAATGCAAGAGTGGAGGGCCATGGTTCAACAAACAACGACAACTTGATGATCCCGCTGTGGGAAAAGGGAGCGCCAGTGCCGAATTACCCATATCGCAGGCCGCCACCAGTGGATGAGAATGACATGAAAGAAGATGATGAGTACGAGGCGTCGTATTTGGCCGGCGTTTGCATGCGGCCAAGGAGGACGGAGGCTGACGGAGTTAAAGAGCAAGCGCACACGAAACAACAGGACATGGTACAACAGGGGGCTGGTTCGGATTGGAAGCCTCGAGCTCTGGGCAACATGGGCGGGAGTGGTGGTTTGAATGGCTTCGTTCCGGGATGGAATCCTGGGGTTTAGATGCAGCCTTGGAGGAGATGGATATGTCATTTTGGGATGGGATCTTGGTTAAGATGAGAATAACAGCCCCAAAGGGTGCTGGGAGTTTTCGATATCTGTTCCAGGTTGTCTGTGCTGTACGAAATCACACCGTCTGAATCGAATCCTGTCTAAAAACTCATTCCAGGGTGGCATCTGACAAGGGGGGCAGTTGGCCCATTTGTTGGATTGAGAAGCACAAAGCATGCCACTCTTCGCGTCAGCCTTCTTCAAGAGGCAATCATGGGTGAGGCGTCAGACAAGACCAAAAAACAACAGCCTTGGGGAGCGAACCAGGACAGGGCTGGCGAACAGTGTTAAGACGTTGGGACCATCAATTGGCTGGGTTTCCATCTCATATCGGGATGTCGGGGGTCTCGGATCGGGCCGAGCTGCGGCTCAACCTTAACCTGACGTATTGACAAGGCCAGTCCTGTTCTCAGACCATCTAGGTATCTGATGATCAAATACAACCCCTCCGACATAACAACACCAACATTAGATGGGTTAATTGACTGAGATGAGATGGATATGTAGGCTTGAAATCTGGTTTTTAATCCTCTGTGCCAGAGGGGAGTGGCGGAGGATGAGGCTGTTATGAGTTCAGTCCAGGTCCAGGTCCTTGAAGACCCAAGTTGCCGATGCATTCCTTCATTCAACGTGGATAAACATGGCAATAAAGTGAATAAAATGGGATACTCCGACCAAGCAGGAATATCCATGACCCTCTCAGAACTAGCATAAGATTGCGCTTCTCCAGCAAAGCAAAAACTTGAGCATCGTCGCATCATCCAGATTAGGCAGCTTACAAAACAAAAAGAAGATTCCAGGTCTCGGCTGAGGTGGAGCGCCAACACCTTCATCCACCAAAGACGGTACTGCTTCCTTCGGCTTCTGTTCCGGGGAGACGCACGGACCACATCAGCCGTGGTGCGAGCCCCACTTCTCCAACCCACCAATCAGACCATCCCTCTTTTTGGTGGGCATGGAAAATTTTGGGGCCTGCATCTGCAACTCAGCGAACGGGACTTCTGCCCTTCGAACCTTGAAACTTTCAAACGTTGCCCATCTCTTGTTCCAGGTTGCGCTTCTCCAGGTTCCCGCTGCCCACTGTCAAGCAACTTCTTTCAATCTTGTGCACCTGAGCGGAACTCCAAAGCAGCTTTCCGACTTGCTGCTTACTGCCGGACCTCGCAGGAACCTAATCAGCAAGGATCGGGCTGTCCCGGGTGTTCCACTCAGGTCCCGCCGGTCGGTTGGTTACTTTCACAGTCGGTCGCTGACGGGGAACCGAAGTGCCCTGCCCCGCGAGGTTGAAGTGCCCTGTGCAAACAGCTGAAGCTCCAGGTCCAGGCACAGATCGGACTGCCCAGACAAGCCCAGACAGGCCCAGCCGGGGAAGTTTGACAAGCCACTGCCGCCAAGTCATCGGGCTCAACTTTTCCAATTCATCTCATCCCACCTTCCACACTTCCACACCACATCTCAACCCACCACCCACAAATTTTCTCGCGACCGACTCCTCAACCGACCGATTCGTTCACAACCTCCTCCAACTCCCGTCACTCCTTCTATCTGGTTGCTTTTCGTCGGTCGCCTACCTAGCTCATACTTCCATTCCCAACTCCATTTTTCAGACCGCGCCCACTTTCCACCGCCACCATGGCCCCTGGTACCGGTGCTGGAATCGCTGCTGGCGGCGCGGTGAAACCCGCCCCCTCTCGACCTCCCGTCATCCCTGCCCTCCCTCTGAACTTCCCCCAGCGTCCTGCCAGCAAGTGCGTTTCTGTCACGACCGATCAGGCTCCGACCTCCAAGTCTTCGAACGGCACCGCATCGTCCACTACCAAGCCGGTCGCAGAGTTCCCGAATGGTGCCTCGACCACCACCAAGCCTGTCGCAGAATTCACGAACGGTGTCTCCTCCACAAACTCTAACAAGTCTGCCGACCCGATCAACACATGCGCCTCGTCGCCTTCAGCTACTTCCTCCACTCAGGCTATCGCCAATACTCCTACTAGCAGCTCGGAGGGCATCGCGGAAGACCGCGACAAAGGTATGTTTGTCTCGTCGTTCGCAGGTACCCCGCCTGTCTTGACCGCATTGCCCCGCCTCGTTGTCCTCAACACCCTTCCGTTCTGTACCCACACACAGACATTTGACTCATCATGCCTTGATGCAGAGACGCCGACTGTGGTCCCCACTGTCCTTGACCGCCGCCCATCTGCGACAACCATGCAGTCCCATCGCCCTCCGGTTCAACCCAACCACAACCTGGGACCAATGGGTGCCGCTCCGGGCCCCGGCCCCGGCCCGGGCCCCGGTCCCGATGCGCCTCTGCCGGCGGGGCACCCCGCACTGGTGCATCGCCCGGCTTACCACCAGCCCCACCTCAGCAATGGCAGCATGGTCTTCGGTGCTTTCCACGACTCCAACGCCTCTTCCCCGGCCCCTCGCTCTGGCAGCCTGTTCCCCCCTCCGGGCTTCCTGCCTTATCCCCCGCCTGCTGTGGACTTGTATGGGCACCCTATTCTTGTGTCCCCCGTTCAAGCCATCAATGGTTTTCTTCCGAACCTTGTTAACCATTCTGGGTCTTCCATGCCTCACAGTTTCCAAGGGTCGCAATCCTCTCTTCAGGTTGAGGACCACGGTTTCCCGGCTTATCATGCCGTCAATGGCCACGGCCACCCCGCCGGTCCGGTCCCACCCCCGCCTCCCATGAATGGCAATGTCTTTCGCAACCCTGGCCTGCCTCCCATGTATCAAGACCTCCACGACCAACAGGACACCATTGCTTTCCTTCGACACGGCCTTATGGATAAGACTTTCGCCGACTGCACTCTGGAGGTCCGATTTGCGGACATTAACGAATTCCAGGACCATCCTGCCTACCACCCCAATCTGAAGTCGCTCCGGATGCCTGCACACCGCTTCATTCTGTCGCGCAGTCCTGTTCTGGCCGACCTAATGAAGGCTCAGAATACTGTGCCTGGTGGCGTTGTCTTCCTCGACATCAAGGACGAGTGGATGCGATCTGATACGTTCTGGTATTCACTTCGGGGCCTGTACGGCTGGAGCTTCCATGAGGGAGTCCTGCACACCGAATTGCCCCACCGCGATGCTCGCGATGACATGAAGAACGCCCTCAGTTACGTCGCCACTGCTCATTACCTGCAGCTTCCGTGGATCTTTCCTGTCGCGATCCATCAGGTGACGCGTCTGCTCCATTGGAACACCATCGAGCTCGCCATCAAGTTTGTGTCCAAGATGGCTGCGTTGTCGTCGCATCGTGATGGTGCTGCGGTTCCTGAGCTCTTCGACCAGGTGCTTGGTTGGCTCATCCAAAACTTCCCGGTGGATTTTGTCCTTGACGTCAATGTCGGAGATTGCGGATTTTCACGTCTCCCGACCACACTGACAGCCCCGAAGGCGGACAAGGGGGCGGCCATCGCGAACGGCACGTCCTGCGGATCGCACAGCCGCCAGCCTTCCAAGAACCAGACCCAGCTGCCTCGCCACTCGCGTCTGTCCTCCAATATCCGTCTGTCCCAGATCAAGTTTGGCGACATGTCGCCTACCAAGGACGCTGATGCTCCACGCGCTCCCAATTCGACGGACAAAATCCTGTCACGGATTGTGCTGAACCTCCCATTTGAGCTGCTCAAGCGGGTTCTCGAGCACCCCAACCTCGGCAAGCTTACCGGCGAGTTCGACAACGACTCGCGCCATGCTATCTTCACGGCTATCATCGCCGAGCGCGAGGCACGCAGACTTCGTGCGCTGTCGGAGAAAGGCGATGCTCAGCTCCGCATCCTCCAAGAGCGTCTGGAGGGCGCATCAGCTCCTGTAGCTGTTGCGCACATGGATGATTTCTGGGTCAACAGCATGGGTTTCAGGGAGGAGGTGTTTATTGGAGACCAACCCTACCTGGTCCATACCTGGTCCCAAGGGCCGCCATCTTCTGCGAGCGCCTAGGCATCCACATGCTTTGGATGCACTTTGAGAGTTACCATTGATGACTTGATGATGATGAGTTCTTTCAGGCTTTGGGTTTGGCGGGGCGTTGGGGTTGGTTGGTTGGTTCGGGTTGGGTTTCTGGGTTGAGATTTTCATGGTCTCGGGTCTCAGGTCACTCTTCTGCATTACCTCGCTGAGTGAGGCAGGCTTTATGATGATGAGCGGGCTTTGGGTGGAAGCATTCTTTCTTCGTTGCTCTGTCGGAGGCTGCTTGGTCTCTGTTTTTTTAATCGTTTTCTGCATTGCGTCTGGAGTTTACGCGGTTACACAAAAGGACACCCCGTCTCATGAGGCATCTGGAAGGCAGATGGGTAGAGCCGGCGGGGTGCCAGGTCACTGGGTGGGTGGGCATGACATTTGGTTGGTTTCGGTTCATGAGTTCACGATGGACTCTCAGCTGCTTACAGTTGGAGGTTTTCCTCGGAGGTTTAATGACGATTTCACCTTGGGCGGCATCGTCTTGGTACTTTCCTTGGCACACATGGCACGGACAGCGACTGGGCGGTTTGGAAGGGGAATATGGTCATATCTTCATCAGCCGGTTCTTGACCACGGCCTGGACAGCCTTGTTTTTTGTGGCAGTCGAGCTCAGGATTTCCTCGTCCCACCGGATTTTGGTCGGCGTGCAAGCAGGTATCTCTTTTTTTTTCTTTCGAGAAGGGGTCCAGCACGAGTGGCGTTTTTACTTCCCCTGGATGGAAAGTCAGAAAAATAGACTTAGGACAGCACCGGAGACAAGACGGATGCGATGGGATGGCACTTCTGCCCGTGTTTTGAGTCATGTTAGAGCAAAACTGTACAGAGTATACGCAACAAAAATTGGTAATGGCTACCTGGATTCAGGATATACAGGATGTCTCCTTTGTCTGATGGTTCCAGGCATTTGCAGAGAGGACAAATCATGGACCGGATGCTTGGTTGCCGTTGACGGCTCGGAGAAAGTTAAAGGATGGTCTCTCAGGAGAGAGCACCCTTGGTATCAAGCCAGAATCCCAGGCTGACTTGAAACATCATTCTTTGAGTGCTGTAATATGACCTGTCCTCTTGTACGTGTTTGGGGTAGACTCGAAAAGACGGCGACGGTTGATGGATCACTTGCCCGTCCAGGCATAGAGGGATGGATGAGCTCGCCGGCTGCAAAGTCATGCGTCTTGGTGGAGTTGTGGAGTGGTGTTGCAACGTCATGATGCTCGTGGCGCTGCGAGCTCTCAAGGCATTGCGGGGTGTGGGGCCCTATGGCCAAGTTCCGTTTTCTTGGCTGAGCTCAGAGCCGAGGCTTTGCGCATGTGTAATTTAACAATTTACGGCAATCATGCGCTTCTTCCTCCTTGCACCTCCCAATCCCCAAGAGCTCCAAAGAAGCAGACTCGCCCGCGAATGCACAACATCGACCTCCCGTCTCGTGGCACAAACAGTGCGATTCTTCTTCATGTTTGTGTTGTTGGAAACCGTTCCAAACAGAGACACGGAGATTGCACAACGACGTGGCAGCGCGTTCCCGGTCGCGATCATTGGCAATTTCCCGTCAGCTTCAGCCCCCCTTATCTCTCATCCTCGGCGCGTGCGCCTGGCTTGAACGAACGGCCTCCCCTCACAACAACCATAGTGATCAGCCACGCACCCAGACTCTACGATACCTGATTTCAATCCATCACACCTTAATACCAATTAATCAGCAAACATGGCTTCGCGGCCTGGGGCCCCAAGCCCCCCAGGAGGAGGCCCCTCCCTCACAGCGCGATCCGTCACGGACCCTGTTCTGCGCAACGCCCTTCGCTACACCATCTCAGCGCGCGAGTACGCCACGCTGCACAAATACATCATATCGCGGTCTCGTGCCCTGAAGCGCCGCGCCCCGACGCCTGCGCAGGTACAGCGCATCATCGATGGACCAAGACCGAAGCCGCGTCGCGGCCAAGGGAAGGGGAAGGAGAGTGGCGAAGATGCCGACACAGAGGAAGATGAGATGCGGGTCGTTGTGGACGACTATAGCGCGAGGGCCATAAGGCATTCGATTCGTGTTTTCGTGGCGTCTGGGGCGCTGATGAAGCTGTGGGACTTGGTGTCAGCACGGTTGACTGGGAAGAAGAAGGAGTATGTTCACCCAGGATAACCAAACATGATTGGCGTTCAATGGACTAACTGCGGCTCTCTGTTTTAGCACCGCCTCGACTAGCAACAAGAAGCAGCCCCTCCATAAATCCCCAACCCTTCGCCTCTCTCTGTCCCTCAGCACAATCCTGTTGCTCTACCGCATCCTTTTCCGCTTCTTCACCCGCCTGCGTGCTCACTTACTTGACCCTTCCGCCGCTCCCTTCCGCCTGCGCAACCCCCGCACCGCGAGCACTCTCACCTCTCCCTACGCTCCGGCCATTGGCGCGTCGCTCGCTGGTTTGGCCCTCGGCGTCTATCCGAACCGGCCCTTGCGCGCGACAATCGGGCTGTATGCCCTATTCCGCGCACTTGAGTTTGGGTGGAACTGCGCCGAGGACAACGGCATGATTTGGGGCTGGGAGGCGGGGACTAATGGTAAACCGGCAAGGATGAGAGAGCGGCCCGCGTGGTGGGGAAGCTGGATGCTGCAGCCTTTTGCCATCGGCCAACTGATGCATGCGCTGGTGTTTGATCGGGACTGCCTGCCTTCGCTGTGGAGCGAAGTTGTACTCAAGGGTTCGGGAACATATCTTCAGCCTCGGTCGGAGGGATATCCGGCCGGTCTGAAATGGCCAAAGCCAGGAGAGATTGTGGACAGTCTGGCGCAGATGGCGAAGCTCGGATGGCCGTAAGTGACTCTCCCCTATGCACAAGCCGACAAAACCGCCAAGCCAAGCATACTAACCGACATATCTCCCCAGAGCTTTCATCTCTCCAACCCTCTTTCCTCAAAAAGAGGACATCCTCCCCTCCTCCCTAACGCCCATTGCCCCGATCTCCTCCGGCGCCCACCCCCTGATCAACTCGCTCTCCTGCGCCACTCTTCATCCGGCCGACCCGTCTTGCTCCCGCGCCTTCCTGACTTGCTGGCTTCAATCCTTCCCGCCCCTCACACGCCTCCTTGTCGTCGTCTACTCGGCGCTTCTGATCCCGCGCCTGTCTGCTCTATATCACTACCCTTTATCTACCGTCCGGAATCTAATTGGCAGCGCATTGCGCTCTGCAGGCGTGCTCACCGGCGCGCTGTCTACGGCGTGGAGCTCGATCTGCTTTTTCCAGACCTGGTTCCCGCGCTCCTTCCTGCCCACGCAGCGCTTCTTCCTCGGCGGCTTCCTGGCCGGGTTCTGGGCCATGCTGCAGCAGGGCAAGCGCGGCAGTCGGGGTGTGTTCCTCTCGACGGCCAAGGCGAGCGTCGAGAGCCTGTGGAAGGTGGGCGTCAAGCGGAGGTGGTGGAGGGCCATGCGCGGAGGGGACGTGTGGGTGTTTGTGCTGGCGCTGATGTTGACGGGTGTGGTTTATGAGAAGGATGCCAAGGCGGTGAAAGAGGGAGCTTGGAGAAAGGGGATTAGCTGGGTCAGGGGAGAAGGGTGGAGGGATTGGGCTTTGGAGGTGGAAGATGAAGAGGAGGATGAGGATGAGGAGAGAGAAAAGGAGGAGTAGGTTTTCCAATCGCACGTTGGAAGTATATGAAGGGAGGAAGAGGCTGGGAAGGAAGGGAAGGATTGGGGAAGATCAAAAGCTTTTGGAGTTGGTGGTTATTCTTATGGATAGGCATCTCCGTGGGTATGACGGTCATGATGGATAGGGGTTGGTTGGGGTGGTGGTCCCAGGAGTCTTGGAAGGGGGTTCAGGTGTTGGGCGGCGCATTTGGTATTTGCACTTGTTACACTAGACATCCTACCTAATAGTATGGATAATTCTCCAAGTTGTCGAAGCCTGGTACTGGACGAGTTTGAAAGATCATCCATAGATTTGTACTTTTTGTGTCTTGATGGGCTGCTTTCGGTTCCAAGTCCCGTTCTCCGATATTGTACTGTTACCGTAAATACAGCAATCAGCATTACAGTGACGTAACTATGAGCAAGGTGGAACCAAGTTCTTATCGATTAATCTTTTTGGGTGCCGAAAACTTGCGACGACACTCAATTGACCGACCACCCTCTTTCACAGTACCTAGTACATCAATTCGAAATCACATACTCCTCCCAACCACGTGCGCCATGCAGATGTTCAGAACCCAAGAGCCCTAGCCATGCCGGCCGAGAATACAACATCCGCCGAACCAAACAACTCGCACTCACCCAGCGGCGACGACGCCTACATGCGCCTACATGTCACGCCGCTGGACCCTGAGCTCCTCAAGGTCATTGTGTCGTCCGCCCTCCTGCCGAAAGCCCGAAACATCTCATACCACACCATTGAGACCTTCCCCGAAAAGCGATACGGCTTTCTAGATCTACCCAAAGAGGACGCCGAGAAACTGAGGAAGAAGCTTAACGGCTCCGTCCTGAAAGGAATCAAGATCAGAATCGAGCGCGCCCGCCCGTCCGGCATCCCCGCTCCCTTAGGCGAAGCAGCAATGGCCAAGGAGAAGAAGTCCAAGCATGATGTTGAGGGTGTGGTGCCGTCGGCGGACAAGAGCAAGAAGAGGAAACGGGATCCGGAGGTGCTCAGCGGCATCGTTTTGAAGGACGGTCGGAAGGTCAAGCGCGGGTGGACCACGGCCGAGGAACCCGGTGAGAAGAAGTCCAAGAAGGATAAAGACAGGAAAGGCAAGGGCAAGGAAAAGAAGAAGCAGGCCAAGTCAAAGTACACAGATCATCCGGAATGTTTGGTCAAGACTGTCCTCCCCGCGAACGCCGTCGCAGTTTCTGCCGACGCGTCCAGCCCGAAGAAAAAAGACAAGAAAAAAGGGAAGAAGACAAGGGAGGTGGTTATCCACGAGTTTGAGAAGACCACAAAATTCCCGACCTTCCTGAAGACTGCGGGTCCAACATCAAGTCAAAAAGGTCCCCTGGAATTTGTCGAAGGCAAAGGGTGGGTGGACGAGGACGGCAATGTGGTGGATGCTGTCAAACCAAGGCCACCTCCGCCAGAGAGGATACTTCTCTCGGGTACGCCCAAAGAGGAAGAGGCCTACGACAGCGACTTGCATGACGATACAGATGATTCCAGCTCTTCCAAATCTTCAAGCAGCGATGAGGAAGAGCCCTCCTCCCCCGTCGCACAAAGCATTTCTGGCTCCCAGGATGCTGGAATCCCCCATTCGAACCATACACCAACACCCTCTTCCCCGACTGATCATGAGAAAACTCCGACTAAATCCAATGGCCCACCCAAAAACCTCTCCATCTCGATACCCCCAACAACACCGAACGAACCCAAAGTGGTACACCCCTTAGAGGCACTTTACAAACGCCCGAAGCCGGCTGATGGGGAATCACCAGCACCCGCGCCTGCGGACCAGCCATTTAGCTTCTTCGGGGATGGCGGCATCGATGATGAGGATGACGGAGAGGGGGTCGATGATCAGGCACCGGGTATTACAGAGCCCATGACCCCCTTCACCCGCAAGGACCTTGAAGTTCGCCGCATCAGAAGCGCTGCCCCGACCCCGGACACTGCGCGTCCTGATCGGAGGTTTGTCCCCTGGGAGCGCGGGAGTGATATTGAGGAGGAGGATGAGGGGGTTGAGGAGGACCATCCCATGGAGGATCAACCTCTCGCACATGGAGGCGCTGCAACCCAAGGAGAGGAGAACAACGAAAAGCCAGTGAGCGATTTCCAGAAATGGTTCTGGGAGCATCGCGGAGACTTGAACCGGGCTTGGAAGAAGAGGAGGAAATTGGCTGGTAAGGAGAAGAGGTATAGGGAAAACAAGGCTAGGATGGCTCGTGCGATATAATGTTCGCGACTGGAATAGCCGTCGCGCAATTAATTTGTCTTACAATAAGCACTAGACATACCATTGACATATGATATTCCGAACATCCCTGTGACGACTCCAGAATGAAACCCCGGGTATCTTGTGTCCTCATGTCTGACATGCCCTCCGCCTCACCACGCTCCCAGGCCGAATAATATATCGAATCCCAAGTCCCTGCCTTCGTCTTCTCAAGTACCCATGTGGCTATATCATGAGCTGAGAAGAGCTGACATGAATGAACCAATGGCAATCGGAAAACACAAAGTGGAATGACGTCCCGTGTGATCACCTTGATGATACAGCTCAAACGACCTCGTCGTCCTTCGACATGACATCAAACAATGTTTCAGATACATTCATAAGGAACCTCACCTCCATCCATCCAGATTCCCACTAGATATCTCCAGCAGTCACTGCTCGACAGGCTTATCGAGCATCGAGAAGGAGTGCGGTGCGTTGAAACGCTGGCAAGTGGGCGTCGCGTCGGTGCTACTCGGTAGCTGCTGAGTAAACTGAGTTGAGGTCCGTCGAGACGACGACGGCGCGGGGAGGGGACTCTACTCCTCCGTGACGGCCTCGCACAGCTCCGTCAGGATACTGGCCTTGGTACTCGACTTTGCAATGGAACCGGGGCGATCGCTGTTCTGGTTTGCGCTCTCGGCGGGCACAAGGTCGACCTCGTCTGACCGTGCGAGAATGGCTTGGAAGCATGGCGGCGGTAGTACGGTGAAACGGGGTACATCGGCTTCTTGCCCTTGGAGTCGTCTGGGAAAGAGCCCCGCGGTGCAATAGAACCGCCTATCCACGCCGTCTTGTCGAAACTGCCGTCGTTGCTGGATTGAGGCTTGTTCGGAACAAGGCCTGAGCACACTGGCATCTCAACAGCGCGGCCCTTGAGAAGCTCGGTGTGGGAAGTGCCGCTCTCGAGGGAGGTCGCCAGAGACGGTGCGATCTGGCGGCTCTGTATCAGGGTATCTATGAGGTTGTCGAGGCGAGCCTTGAGTAGGTCGATTGAATTGTAAACGGTTTTGTAATCCGTTGAGGCCTCGGGATCTTCGGCATTGCTGGGCTTGCTGTCCTGGTCGGCCCCGGGCTGGTTGGGAAGAGGTCGTGACAGCACGTTCATCTCGATCCAGGACTCCCTAGCAATCATGTCTCGATACGACTTGTGCCGCAGCCAGAAACCGAGGCCCATGAGCCCAGCAGAAGCCACCAGGAACACGCCGCTCAGGGTGACCCAGGTAAGGAGCCCCCTCACTATGGGTTTGCCGTCGTCGTGGGAGACGGACACGGCGGTAATGCTTGAGGCAACACTGATCAGGGAAAGGATGAGTAGGGCCGCGGAAACCAGAATTAAGTCCCGAGATCGCTTTATGCCAGCCCACAGCTCCTTCGTGCTCTCGGGTACAGGCAGTCCAGCATTGATCGCGGCAGTTGGACTGAGGGGAAGGCGAGCATGGCGGGCCTTCGGCCCACGGCGTAGCGATTGGAGCTCGATGTCCTCATCAAGGTCGGTCCTTGGGCGCCCGGAGCAGACGCCAAAGATGGCGCGCCGCAAGCTGCCCACGGTTGAGGCACGCATCGAGGCGCCTCGGACCGGCTCCGGGGACGAAAGGTCCACTGAAACAAACGCCGCATATCCACCCTCCCCTGCGTCGTAGACGGCCTCCGAGCTGATGTTGCTCGGGGCACCGAGGACTGCTTCCTCCACAGTTGGAGGAACAGTCACGTGCGACAGCGGGTGCGCGCGGGATGCCAGCCGTGGTCCACGATCACGGAGCATGGCTGGCGGGGGAGGGGCCAGGTTGGGCGACCTGGTGCTGCCACCCCGTGGTACCCCAATCGCCACGGTGTGGCCGCCATACAGCGGCTCCGACGCGACGCCTTCATTCTGGCTGGTCCTCTGGCGACCCTCCTTAGGACCGCTCTCGGGCTCAGTCACCTCAGAGACTTTTCTGATGTTGGAGTAAGGGGCCGGCGTCGAAGGCCGCTCCTGGCAAAAGGCCGCCAGCTGACCGTAGCGACCGCACTTGTTTTGTTCGCTCAAACTTTCGTCTGAAGTGCGACAATGCCAAAGCACGATTAGTGATTTGTTCTTTCTCCCATTCTTTCATAGATATCAATGAAAAGCACTCATTAGGTCACTGCTTACCAGGCATAGGGTTGCCACAAACTGTCAAAGCCACAGTTGTGGAAAGAGTGTCTCCAGGGTGTGCCTCACTGGCACGGGTGCTCCATCGTCTTTTGAGAGAGGCCGGGGCACGGGTGACTGTGCCAACACTTCCACCAGATGTTGTGGACCAGCCATTGTATCGAGCAGAACTAGCATCACCGACTTCTCTATCATCAGAACCACCGTCACAAGAACTCCTGATGGCGACAGTAGTCTTGTTACTGAACACAGGTTAGTATGTTGCGTGCTGTCTTGCAAAAAGGCAGCAATCTTACATCGAGGCGGCACTGGTTGGGTTTCTGAAGGGCCAGTTTGACCGCGAGAAGTTGCCCGTAGGACCAGAGCTTGCAATGACATGATCCATAGGGCTATATGGGACCTTCCTGATGGAGGGAGTCCGTGGGGTGGCCGGATACTTGTCCATGTAAGTCGGTCTTGGGATCCGAGAAAGTGGGGGTTCCGTCGGGTTTGATGATCGCATTGGTCGGTCAGGCCCGTAAAGAAAGAAGGTAAAAAAAACCCGGACAATAATTTATGAGAGAAAAGGGATATTTGGTAAGGAGGGTCCTTGTACCGACAGCTGCTCGGGGGTTGAGCGAGGTGTTGATGTTGTGAGGAAGAGCTTCACGAGATAGACAGAGAAATGAAGAGACTCGAGTCGCTGGAAAGGGAAGAGGAGGCAAGAACATTCGGACGATTCCAGTTGAAAATATTCTTTCATTCATCGCACGCGGAGAACGCGGGTCCCGAGTTCGTTGTCGACCGGGCGATGTGCCCAAACACTCGAATCGCCGAGGCACCATCATTCAGACCCGCTATGCGAAGGACCAGGGCGAACAGTGCTAGAGACGTTGCGGTTCTTCTCGAACTTGGAGATTTTGGCTATCAAAACGGACAAGGTTCGAGAAACGGGGTTGGAGTGTACAGGTACAGTTGCGGGCACGACCTGCACAAGCGACGAAAGATGATGGGACAAGACATGAAACAAAACGAAGCATTCAAGTAATCAACCGAGTGTCAGCCTTTCTTGATCTCTACCTGAAAGCGCAGGGCCCAATCAGTGAACTCGTCCTTTTGGCCCTCCCATGGCTTTGCCAGGAGCTCAGCGGCAGCAAAGGCATCAAAGAAGCACTCGTCCATCAGGCGATCAATCTCAGATGGATCGAGATCGTAAAATGCCATGGCGAGGCTTCCAAATTTGTCGGGCAGCCTCTTAAAAATGGGCATGACCTCGTCAAGGCGGGCGGGAACATCAGAGGGCGAGGCTGGTGGAAGATGTGGTAAGGGCCGAAGCCTGCGCTTGACCGCAGCCTGGTAGAGCAAGGTGGTCAAACGGAGGCGCTTGAGGCAGGAGTTGAGGCGGTCTCGGATCTTGTGGGGGTCGTCGCGTGGGATATGCTGCTGATTGTTCATCAAGTCGTCGAGGATGGCCTGGGCGTCTTGCGGCGCTGCTATGGAGCTGGAGGCGAGTTGAGACGTGACCTGCGAAACACCCCCAGCATTCTCCGCATCGTGCTCCTCGTCGCCGTCCCCCTCTTCCGACTCTTCACCCCACTCCTTCAACTCCTCCATGATGTCCTTGAGCGTGTCCCGCAGCTGGTCGATCTTGTGTGCCAGGTTCCCCGCGAAGCCCCGTTTTGAGAAGGCCATGACGTCGTCGCAAGCCGCCCATAGAACACCGGTGGTGGCGATGCTGCCCCTTCCGGCTGCCGAGCCAGCTGACGAGGTTTTATCCGCTCCAGAAACAACTTTTCCATCCTTGGGAACCCGCAGGAGCAGCTCCTTCAGCTCCCTCAGCACTCGGCCAGCCCTCCATGCCAGGTCCTGTTGGATGATCCGTGTGTATCTCTGGGGGGAACAAGCCTCGACGGCGGCGGCCAGACTCGGAACAGGGGCGGAGACGAGCTCACGGACGACCTTGGTGACGGCAGAGGGCGTGAAGGGTTCATTGATGATGAGCAGGGAAATCTTGGTAGCATGAGCCTTGATGAGGGCGGCCGAGTCGTGAGCCACAGCCAAGGCGTCTAGGGAATCTCCGGAGATTCCAGGCTTCTGAGCACTCGACTTTGTCTGTTTCTCGGCCGCAACACTGGTGACAACAGTGTCGAGTTGGCTGACTAGCGAGATCGCATTCTTGACAAGACTGTTCAGCGTGTCGAGGGCTTCGTTCGAGGACGCCATGGCTGGGAGATGGACAACTTGTAAACATCCGGTGGCGTCTACACTCTCTCCGGCATAGGTTCAAATTTCAACACCTGGAAAACCAGTGCCTGGAATTTACGAGTGAAGTTGGCCTGTCATTCTCGCCTGCCTTCTTCTGCTCCTGCCACAAGATGAGGTTCGTTTGATGGTGGGGCAGCAGACACTTTTTATGGTGGGGTCATCAAGCTTGGCATGTGAACCCAGCCCCTGTCATCCTTGACTGCCGGTGGTGGGCTAAAAAAACCAGGCCAAGACGGGATCGCTTCACGTGACTAAGTATCCGCTGTCGACAGCTGCCAGCAGTGTCTCAAGTTGGCAAGCTGTCCTGAGCTTCCTGGAGTTCCCGGTTGAGATCCAACCTCCAACTTCAAGCCCAATTGGCAGCACACAAGTGCTACACCTTATGCTTCTTCCTGGACGAAGAGGGTGGCTTCCAGCTGGGTAACCATGCGAAAGACACCTGCATTGGCGCTGTTTGGCGCCATTGCCAAAGGATCTCTTGCTGCCGCTGAGAGTCTGCCGCGGGGCGTTGGCCCAGAGTGTAAGTCATCCTTCGACATCTTTTGTGTTGCACCTCGCCGCCATCGTCCAAATTGGCGTTATTCAAACCCCCAAGTCTAACGCGTCTCTTGTTCTCGCTAGTTGCCAAGTACTACGCCAGCAAATCAACCTTTACATGCATCAGCCACCCCTCTGTGACCCTCTCTTTCTCCCAAGTCAACGACAACTCATGCGACTGCCCCGATGGCTCTGATGAGCCTGGCACCGCCGCATGCGCCCATCTCAACTCCCTCTCCCCCGAGCAGCCCCTCCCGGGCTCGTCGACAGGCACAACTAACACCACCAACCCTCTACCCGGCTTCTGGTGCGCCAATGCTGGCCATATCGGCGCCTACGTGCCATTCATGTACGTCAATGATGGGATCTGCGACTACGACCTATGCTGTGATGGCAGTGATGAGTTCGCCCACGTCGGTGGAACCAGGTGCGAGAACCGCTGCGACGCCATCGGCAAGGAGTACCGCCGTCTCGAACAGGAGCGGAGGGAGAGCCAGGAACGGTCGGCCAAGAAGAAGCAAGCCTTGCTGAAGGAGGCTCGCCAACTGCGACGCCAGGTCGAGGCCAAGATTGCCTCTCTAAAGAAGGAGATTGCCAGCCTGGAAGCCAAAAAGGTGGAGCTGCAACAGAAGTACGAGGATGTTGAGCGTGCTGAGAGGAACAAGGCGCTCAAGGCGGTCCCGGCCGGGGGAAAGCTTAGCACTTTGGTCGAACGCGCAAAGAGTCGCATCTCGGAGCTGCGTCGTGCTGTCGATGTCCTCCTGGACCAGCGTGACGACCTGCTCGACAGGGTTGAGCAGCTGGAAGAGATCCTCACCAAGCTCAAGGAAGAGTACAACCCCAACTATAACGACGAGGGGGTCAAGGCCGCTGTGAAGAGCTGGGAGGACTACTCTGCCCTCCAGAATGATGAGAAGAAGTCGGATCTCTCTGATGCAGATATTATGGAGATCCTGAAGGAGGATGGCGAGACTTCGGGCATCAATTGGGCCGAATTCGAGATGGACGATGCCAAGGATTCCGACACTGGTATGTCGCACCTGTTATTTCTAGCGTTGTTCCCGATGGCGGCGTGCTAACCAATCGCAGTCTTCAACTGGTTGCCGAGTCCTGCCCGGGATTTCGTCCAGAGCAAGGTTGACGGGCTTCGCATCTGGGCCATGGACCACGGCATCGTGGCCGACAGTCGCGGCGATGTCGGAGAGTCCAGAGCCGTAAAGGCTGCTAGGGATGCGTTGCAAGCCGTCAAAGATGATATCCTGTCCAAGACAAACACCCTGGAAGAGCAGCAGCGCGACCTGGAGAAGGATTATGGCACGGACGACATCTTCCGCGCCCTCAAGGACAAGTGCATCAGCCGCGATGTCGGCGAGTACGACTACGAGCTCTGCTGGATGGACCGCACCACGCAGAAGAGCAAGAAGGGCCACGGGAATACCAACATGGGCAACTTTGTGCGTATCGACAAGGAGATGGTGGACGAGGAGGAGCGGGTTGACGGTAAGAGTCTCGGCAAGGGTTTGAGGATGGTGTTGCGTTATGAGAACGGCCAGGGTTGCTGGAACGGCCCCCAACGGAGGACAGATGTCTGGTTGGCTTGCGCAGAGACGGAGGAACTCTGGCGTGTGACCGAGACAGAGAAATGCGTGTACAAGATGGAGGTGGGTACCCCGGCGGCTTGCGAGGACCTGGAGCCAGCACCAAACGCAAGCGCCAAGGACGAGCTGTAGGGGAATGAGCTTGGGTTTTGGTTGTATGTACCTAGCATATCGCTTCGTTTGTCAGTCTCACTCACGCGGTACACACTGGGCAATTGCTTGTACAAGCATGGTGGTGGATTTAGGTAGAGCTTCCCAGTACCTAAATGATGCAGTCAGATAAACTTGGCTCTTGCGTCGTGTCCTTCTTTGTTACTTGGGAGGAGGCTGTCTCCCCAGTATCCTCCATCTCCCTATCCACGCCCAAGCAGTCGATTCATTGGGTTGATGCTGCGAGTTTACGCCGTTTGCTGCGTTCGTCCTGCTCGGCCAGGACTCTCGCCGTGATGGTGGCAGCCATATGATTGTTGATACCACTCACTCGGCCGTCAGCCTTGGAGGGCGCCTTTGTCGTGGAACTGTCAGACTTCTTGGATTTGCCAGATCCATTTTCCTCGGCCTCCTCCGCCTTTCGCTTCTTCTTGCTGCTGCTCTTGTCTTTCTTCAGACTGTGAGTGAGCCCCTTCGCCTTGAGATCACTCATCCGCGCTGACAGAGCATCCAGCTCTGCCTTGTCAGTAGACAAGATGGGGATGACATCCCGAGACAGGAATTTCTCGCTGCATTCCGGGCAAACGTCTTCTTGGATCTGCTTGATGGCCGCCTCGGCAAAGACGTGGCCGCAGGGAACGAGGTAGACCGCCTTGGTCGCGGGACCTAGTTCCTTGAGCGACACCGGGCATGCCCAAACCTCCTTCTGGCTCTTCGCGCCCGGCTGCTTATATCGGTGGAACTTGAGCTTCACCACATCACGTAGCGATTTGATGCCCGTCGATGCGAAGGTCAACTCTGGCGACTCACCATTCACCAGCGCTGGCGCGGTGGCGTCATCATTGTCATCCCCACTCGGCATCAAACCCTTGAGGACCGACTCATAATTATACAGCCGCCCTCGCCAGTCTGAGACGACGTTGTCCATGTCAAGCTTCTCCATCGAAAGTGGGTCATGCGACCAGGCGTGACTGAGGTTCTCAAAAGCAGTGGCCTTGAGTTCGCTCACGGTTGGCGTCCTCGCGGCCTCCTTGACGAGTTCCCGACGGGTCGGGATCGAGCCACCGTCATTGCCCATGATGCGCGATGTGCGAGATGTAAGCTGCTTTGTGGGCAAAACGGAAGCTGAGCGCGTGGGGTTCCTGGCAGTATAGAAACTCGCAGACTGCAAGAGCCACAAGAATCGTGGGTGGCGGAATGGTCGTAAAGGTGCAGAGTCGGTCTGACAGATGGACTAATCTTAGTTGAAAAAGCCAGAGTAGGTTGATGGGATTGTTGTTGATGATGGGAGTTTGGTTTTGCTTGGCTTGCGGCGAGTCAATAGATGTATGCGAGCGCAGCCCGCCTCTTAGCCTCGTTCTCGCTCTCGTTCGCCGCTTGATCTGTTAGAGCGCGTGGTTGAATAGCACCGTGCGAGTAGTCAGACACGGACTTGCTTCCTCGGGGAGGCTGGGCCAGCTCTGCCTCCTAACTCGTCAGCCTCGCCAAGCAAAGGTCACACGCCACGCACGCTCGCCGTAAATACACGTACCTTACGCACCACGACTGCGGGCTTGCAAACGGTCCATTGGTCCCGTTTTTCTGTTACGTCACGTAACGTTATTCCGTAACGTTCTGCCAAAACGGTGGTTTGACAGGACTGAGGGGGCTGCCACTGAGAGCTCGGACCGCCTTTCAGTTACGGTAACATCACCATCGCAAACTGACGTATCGCTCCGCGGAGCTTGGAAACCCACCTGACCTTCCAAACGAGAGACCTCTGTACACACCTTCGAGAGGTGTGCTACAACACCTGACAGCTGCAACACTCCAAACAACACTAATCATCAGCAAGTCAGGTACGCGGCTTTCTGTGTTCCAAGATTTCCTCCAGCCTGCCAGAACGAATCAACGCCAGGCCCAACTGGACTGACCAAAAGCTTGGAGGAACAGGGCTGGTACCTTCGGTTTTTCTTTCTCGACGAAGCATCAACACCTTTACCGTCTCCTCCGGTCTTACAAGTTACAGCAACATTACTGAGATCAGCGCAGCTCCCTATGAGGATCAGGGTGAAGCAGCACGGCTCCTCCATGTAACGACCTGGTTACCTGTCCTCGACTACTTCGATCCCCTCTGCACGTCGCGTCTGAACCTCCTTGCGTGAGATCTCCGACGACAGCCAACTTCATTCTTTTCTTCGCGACAGAACCCGATATGAGCCGTCGACGACGAATCTAGCACTCTAACAACGGCCGAGGAAGAACACATCGCCCAGTTCTACCAAAAAGAAGTTGGGAAACCAAACAATACCCAGACGAGATGGCGGCCATCAGGGACCAGGGCTCTGCAGCCCTGGACCAGTACATTAAAGAAGTCAGGAATCGGTGCGCACTCCTTTCCTGCTCCTAGGACCTCCCTCCCTGCCGTGGAAGTCTCAGTTAATCTGACTTGGTGAACAGGAACTATGCCGAGGATCAGCGCAAGCGCGCAGCCCGCCAGATCCGCGAGCTGGTCAACATCAACAAACAAGGTCAGCCCCTCCTCAACTCCCTCCCCAGGGCCTCCGGGCCAGCGTTGGTCAGCTTCTAACCTCAAGTTTAGAGATGCCCGCCGAACAATTCCAGCGCTTCTTCGACACTGTCAACCAGCGGACCATGAGCTTAATCCAAAGCCCGGAAACTTTCGATAAAATGGCTGGTGTCTACATACTTGATGCTCTTGTAGACTTTGATGGCATTGAGCCGGCGATCAAGTACACCCGCTTTCAGCAATACATTGGCATCATCCTGCGCGGGAAAGATCTTGTCCCGATGCCGCTAGCGGCTGTGGTCCTCGGAAAGCTGTGCCGGCCCGGCGGCTCCTTGATCTCTGACCTCGTCGATGCAGAGATGCACTCCGCTCTTGAGTGGCTACAGTCGGATCGTGTTGAGGAGAGGCGGTACAGCGCTGTATTAGTCCTGCGCGAACTCGCCAGGAATGCGCCGACCCTGATGTACCCGTACGTGGGTTTTGTCTTTGACCAGATTTGGATCGGCCTCCGCGACCCCCGGCAGCGCATTCGGATAACGTCGAGCGAGACCGTCAGTGCCTGCTTCAAGATCATTCGGGAACGTGATCAAGAGATGAAGCAGGAGTGGATGGACAAGATGTATAACGAAGCTGTCAAGGGGCTCAAAACCAACACGACCGAATACATCCATGCGTCTCTCCTCGTTCTCAAGGAGTTGCTCGAGCAGGGCGGCATGTACATGCAGGATCACTACGACGAGGCTTGCGACATCGTCTTCCGCCACAAAGACAACCGTGATGCCGCCATTCGCAAGACCGTCATCTTCCTCATCCCTGACTTGGCCAACTACGCCCCGACCGAGTTTGGCGAGAAGTATCTGCACAAGTTCATGGTATACCTCTCCGGGATGCTTAAGAAGGATAAGGAGAGGAACGATGCCTTCCTTGCCATTGGCAGTGTCGCCAATTCGGTCAAGAGCTCCATCGCACCCTACCTTGATGGCGTCCTTCTTTACGTCCGCGAGGGGCTGAGCGTGCAATCCCGCAAGCGCGGTTCTGTGGATCCCGTCTTTGACTGCATCAGCCGTCTCGCCGTCGCCGTCGGTCAGACGCTGAGCAAGTACATGGAAGCCTTATTGGATCCCATCTTCGCCTGCGAGCTTACCCCCAAGCTGACTCAAGCCCTCGTCGACATGGCCTTCTACATCCCACCCGTCAAGGGCATCATTCAAGAACGCCTCCTGAACATGCTCAGCAAGGTTCTTTGCGGCGAGCCCTTCCGACCGTTGGGGGCACCGCACTCGAATCCTCCTCCTTCCCTGCCCCCCATCCCAAGAGACCCCAAGGACCCGTCGGTTCACGAGCGAGGCAAGGCTGAGGTGAAATTGGCCCTGAATACGCTCGGGAGTTTTGACTTTTCAGGTGAGTCGCCGTCCCTTCCTCATGCTCCCCATCAAGGCATTACACGGACATCCAGTGCCCAACGCCCGCTTCTCTCTGAAATTTAACTCATCTCAATACTGACGCTTGTATCCTAGGCCACGTCCTCAACGAATTTGTCCGTGATGTTGCGATCAAATACGTCGAGGATGACGATCCCGAGATCCGCGAGGCTGCCGCTCTCACTTGCTGTCAGCTCTATGTCCGCGATCCCATTGTCAACCAGACGAGTTACCATGCGTTGCAAGTCGTCTCAGACGTGGTGGAAAGGCTTTTGACCGTGGGCGTCTCGGACCCTGAGCCGAGGATCCGTCAGACTGTTCTCGCTGCCCTGGATGAGCGGTTCGACCAGCATCTCGCCAAGGCGGAAAACATCCGAACTTTGTTCTTTGCTCTGCATGATGAGCAGTTTGCCGTCAGAGAGGTCGCTGTCTCTATCATCGGTCGCTTGGCTCGTCATAACCCAGCTTATGTCATTCCCCAGCTGCGCAAGACCATCATCCAGATGTTGACAGAGCTTGAATACACCGACGTGCCGAGGAGCAAGGAGGAGAGCTCGAAGTTGCTCTGCCTCCTCACACAACACGCTCAAGACCTGGTGAAGCCTTACGTTAACTCCATCACCGAAGTCCTGCTTCCAAAAGCGTCTGACCCTACCCCCTCGGTGGCTGCTACTGTTCTCCGGGCGATCGGCGAGTTGTGCACCGTTGGCGGGGCTCAGATGCTAGCGTATAAGGACACCCTCATGCCCATCATCATCGACGCCCTGCAGGACCAAAGCGCCCCAAACAAACGGGAAGCGGCCCTCCATACATTGGGTCTCCTTGCCAGTAACGCAGGTTATGTCATCAAACCATACCTTGAGTATCCACAGCTCCTGGAGATGCTGCAATCCATCATCCGTGGCGAACCCCAGCACGGCCCGTTGCGACAAGAAACCATCAAACTGATGGGCATCCTCGGAGCACTGGACCCTTACAAACATCAGGTAAGTCTTGTTCACTCCTTGAATCCTCATCATTGTAGGCGTTTTCCCTCAGTCTCGGCTGCCAGCTCCGCCCCGGGGGTTTTCAGCCACGACGATGGCACGCCGGCGATCTGGGCTGAAGCCATCTACTTTGTGATCTCAGGAGCCCCGAGCCAACACGCTCAACCATAATCTCAAGAAGTCGCTTTGAGGCAGAAGCTAACACCCATAAACAGCAGGTGGAAGAGCGGACGCCTCAAACCCAGCCGCGCCCCGAGGCAGCACAACTCACCGATGTGTCCCTCATGATGAGTGGTCTCACCCCGTCGCAAGAAGACTACTACCCCACCGTGGTTATCAACGCTCTGCTGCAAATCCTGAAGGATCAATCCTTGGTCCAATGGCATGGAAGTGTGGTGGATGCTATCATGAACATCTTCATCACCCTGGGCCTCAAATGCGTTCAGTTCCTCGACCGCGTAGTTCCCGCTTTCATCGCCGTCATCAGATCCTCGAGCCCGGCTCGTCTGGAATACTACTTCAACCAGCTTGGCAGACTCGTCGCGATCGTACGACAGCACATCCGCGTATATCTCCCAGACATCATTGAGTTGCTGCAGGAGTACTGGAACACTTCGTCCTCCTTGCAGACCACTATCGTGTCGCTTATTGAGTCTATTGCTCGTTCCTTGGAAGGCGAGTTCAAGATCTACCTCGCGAGCCTGCTCCCTCTGATGCTCGGTGTCCTCGAAAAGGATACGAGCACGAAGCGACAGCCGACTGAGAGAATCTTCCATGCTTTTCTTGTCTTCGGATCCAGCGCTGAAGAGTACATGCACCTCATCATTCCCATCTTGGTGAGGCTCTTTGACAGCCCCTCGCAGCCGAATTTCTTGCGCAAGTCGTCCATAGAGACGATCGGCAAGCTCTCGGGAATGGTGAACCTCAACGACTACGCGTCCAAGATCATCCACCCCTTGACCAGAGTTCTGGCCAGCCAAGAACCGAGTCTCAGGGTGGCCGCCCTCGACACTCTCTGTGCCCTTATGCTTCAACTCGGTCGCGATTACCTGCATTTTGAGCACACAGTGGAGCGGGCGATTACAATGTACGGAATTCAGCATTCCAATTATGACAAGGCGGTCGAAAAGCTTAAAAAGGGCGAGGCCCTTCCCCCGAACCTTGCTCCTCGTTTCGAGGACACTTCGGTTGAGCCTTTCACCTCAGAGAATACCGCTCAAAAGAAGCTCGAGATGAATCCCGTGCACCTCAAACAGGCATGGGAAACGAGGGGAAAGGCCACGAAAGACGACTGGCACGAGTGGTTCCGAAAGTTTAGTACAACCCTCCTCTCGGAGTCACCAAATCACTCCCTGCGTGCTTGCGCCAGCCTAGCCAGCAACTATCAGCCCTTAGCGAGAGAGCTGTTCAACTCTGCCTTCGTATCCTGTTGGAGCGAGCTTTTTGAGTCCTACCAGGTAGGATGACATCCAAAACAAATGCAGAATGATGTTGACTAACGCCAAGAGTAGGAGGAACTCATAACCAACATTGAGAACACCATCAAGTCAGAGAATGTACCTCCGGATCTGCTCGGGCAACTTCTCAACCTCGCGGAGTTCATGGAGCATGACGACAAGGCACTGCCCATCGACATCCGCGTCTTGGGACGCGAGGCCGCACGGTGCCACGCGTACGCGAAGGCCCTGCACTACAAGGAGCTCGAGTTCCTGCAAGACCACAACAGCCATGCAGTGGAGGCGCTCATCGTGATCAACAATCAACTTCAGCAGTCAGATGCCGCCATCGGAATTCTTCGCAAGGTCAAAGCCTACAAGGACGGGATCCAACTTCGCGAGAGTTGGTACGAGAAGCTCGAACGCTGGGACGAAGCGCTCAACTTCTACTGCCAGCGAGAAAAGGAACTCCCAGAGGACCAGCCCACGCCTGTCGACATCGTTATGGGCAAGATGCGCTGCTACCATGCTTTGGGCGAGTGGGACGCCCTTGCTACCTTGGCTGGTAAGACGTGGGCCAACTCAGGTCCCGAGATCCAGCGGAGGATTGCGCCGCTGGCAACAACGGCGGCATGGGGCCTTGGAAAATGGGACTCGATGGATCTCTACCTGCAGTCAATGAAACGATTCTCTCCCGACCGTGCCTTCTTCGGCGCCATCCTCGCTCTGCACAGGAATCAGTTTAGAGAAGCACTGGCCTGCATCGAGCAAGCGCGCGAAGGGCTCGACACGGAGCTTAGTGCCCTTGTCAGCGAGTCTTACAACCGGGCGTATCAGGTCGTCGTCAGAGTCCAAATGCTCGCCGAGCTGGAGGAGCTCATCATTTACAAGCAGTGCGGTCCCGAAAAGCGGGCGACCCTGCGAGCAACCTGGGAAACGCGCCTCAAAGGCTGCCAGCGCAACGTCGAGGTCTGGCAGCGGATGCTTCGTCTGAGGTCTCTGGTGCTCTCGCCACAAGAAAATATGCACATGTGGACCAAATTTGCAAACCTGTGCCGCAAATCTGGGCGCATGGGCCTGGCAGAAAAGTCCTTGAAGCAACTCATCGAGATCGACGCTCCGCTCGAGCACGCCATCCCCTACTGGTTCGAACAGCCAACCCACCCAGGTCTCGAACGAGTCGCACCCCCGGTCATTTACGCGATTCTCAAGTTCCAGTGGGAGATTGGCCAACAGCCGAACGTCCGCAATGCAGACCGGACCAAGACCCTGTACTGCTTGCGCCGCTTCACGGAGGACATGGCACAACGAGTGGAAGCTGCCAGGATGCAGCTGAATGCCTCCGCACAAGCCGCGAATGCAGCAGCTGACGGGCTGAACCATGCAAGATACGGAGACTTCGACGAGGCAACCGTCCTCGGTCCGGAAGCCCAAAAGCAATGGCTTGAGCAAACAATCCTCCTAGCCAAGTGCTATGTCCGGCAGGGCGACTGGATCATCACACTGAACAAGAATGACTGGCAATACACACATCGTCAAGACATTCTCGACTGCTATTCCAAGGCGACCCACTACCATCCCCGGTGGTACAAAGCCTGGCATGCCTGGGCCCTTGCGAACTTCGAGGTCGTCCAGGCGCTGGCGTCACGGCGGGAGGCAGAAGGGCGGTCAGAGCACAGCATTGTCGTCCATCATGTCGTCCCTGCCGTCCATGGCTTCTTCGAGTCTATTGCCCTGTCATCTGGCAGTTCACTGCAAGATACCCTTCGTTTGTTGACCTTGTGGCTCACCTACGGTGGTTACCAGGAGGTCATCACGGCTGTTACAGACGGCTTCTCTCATGTCAGTGTGGACACCTGGCTCGAAGTCATTCCGCAGCTTATCGCTCGCATCAACCAGCCCAACAGGCGCGTCCAGCAATCGATTCACCAACTGTTGTCAGATGTCGGGCGTGCACACCCTCAAGCGCTCGTGTACCCTCTCACTGTGGCAATGAAATCAAAGCAAAGCACCCGCCGGTCCAAGACTGCCAGCCTCATCATGGAAAGCATGCGGCAACACAGCCCCAAGCTCGTTGAGCAGGCCGACCTTGTGAGCCGCGAGCTCATTCGTGTAGCTGTCCTCTGGCACGAACTTTGGCACGAAGGTCTTGAAGAGGCTTCCAGGTTGTACTTCGGAGACCACAACATCCAAGGCATGTTTGACGTGCTGGAGCCTCTTCACGACTTGCTCGAGAAGGGCCCGGTGACGCTTCGGGAAATCTCCTTTACACAAACCTTTGGCAGAGACTTGGGAGAGGCGCGGGAATGGTGCCGCCAATACCGGATCTCTCAAGACGTGAACGACATTAGTCAGGCCTGGGATCTTTATTACCAAGTCTTCCGCCGAATCACCCGACAGTTGCCGCAGATGACGACCCTCGAATTAACATATTGCTCCCCCGATCTGCTTCAGGCCAAGGATCTCGAACTTGCTGTGCCAGGCACGTACCGCAGTGGCCAGGAGATCGTCCGAATCATGGGTTTTGACGGGACCTTCAACGTCATCAGTTCGAAACAGCGCCCACGCAAGCTCGAAATTCTCGGCAGCGACGGGAAAACGTACACATTCCTGCTCAAAGGCCACGAAGATATCCGTCAAGACGAGCGCGTCATGCAACTCTTCGGCCTCTGCAACACGCTCCTGGCTAACGACTCGGAGTGTTACAAGCGTCATCTCAGCATCCAACGCTACCCTGCGATTCCCCTGTCGCAGAACTCGGGTCTTCTCGGCTGGGTGCCGAATAGCGACACAGTCCACCATCTCATCCGAGAGTATCGCGAGGCTCGCAAGATACTGCTCAATATCGAGCACCGGATCATGCTCCAAATGGCTCCTGACTACGACAACTTGACGCTCATGCAAAAGGTCGAGGTGTTTGGGTACGCGCTTGACAACACCACGGGCCAAGACCTGTACCGGGTTCTGTGGTTGAAGAGCAAGAGCTCCGAGGCATGGCTGGACAGGAGGACCAACTACACCCGATCCCTTGGCGTCATGTCGATGGTGGGGTATATCTTGGGTCTCGGTGACCGCCACCCTAGTAATCTGATGCTTGACCGGATCACGGGCAAGATTATCCATATTGACTTCGGCGACTGCTTTGAAGTTGCCATGAAGCGCGAGAAATATCCGGAGCGGGTCCCCTTCCGTCTCACCCGCATGCTCACCTATGCCATGGAAGTCAGCAACATCGAGGGCAGCTTCCGCACGACATGCGAACATACGATGAGGGTCTTGAGGGACAACAAGGAAAGCGTCATGGCTGTCTTGGAAGCGGTAAGTGTTTTGTTTTCTGGACCTTGAGGTCGAGGGATTAACTAATGTTTGTGTTCCAGTTTATTCACGACCCACTGCTCACCTGGCGTCTCACCAATCCAGCCAGCCCCCCAGGCCCGCACTTCAACTCAGAGCGGGAGCAGGCAATTGCCGGGCCACAGGTTGGACGGGCACGCCGTCCGTCTATACTTGATGGGCCCATGGCGCCCACGGAGTTCCTTGCCGCCCAGGGTGCTGGAGGTGAGGGCATGATGGGAGGCCCGCCGGGTGCTCGAAACCGGACGCGGACCAACTCGTCCACCGCGCCCCCTGCAGGAAGCATGGCCAACGGTAACGCTGCAAATGACATGGCCGAGGTGCAGAATGCCCGGGCGGTCGAGGTCCTCAACCGTGTGGCGCAGAAACTTACGGGCCGGGACTTTAAGCCACATGAGGAGCTCACCGTCAACGAGCAAGTGAACAAGCTCATCATTGAGGCAACCAAACTTGAGAATCTCTGCCAGCATTACATCGGGTGGTGCAGTTTCTGGTAATGGATTGCCGTGACGTCATGGTTATTATGACGGTCATGCTTACTGGGCCAGAGGGTGGGGGAGATGAACTTCGTTTTACTAGAGGGTGGGCGTTTATAATCCTTGAGAAAGTTGAAGGAAGTTGGGTCTTCTACGGGCGCTGGTAAATGGTGTTATTGTGGCATGTTTGTTTTGATTCCCCATTGACCCTGAATTGTATCCATCATGGCTTAATTAATATCGGCTCAGATGTCGACTGGGCAACGAACTTTGGTATTGCCATGGGGTGGAACTGTTATGCGGACCAGCATGTGTTCCAATTGTTCTCCTCGCCAGGTGCTGTAGAATCTAGGCCAGCGGCCATCGTGTATGTCAGGGCGTGACAATCCTAGATGCCTATCGTGCCTGATGTGCATATACGTTGGTGGGCCTTGTCTATGTGAGCTAAAAGCGAAGGTCTGGGAGGATGAGGTATCATTGATCCCGGATTTATCCCCGGGCCCGCCACTTCCCCCTTAAATTGACCATTCTGACATTGGTTCACGAAGTCAACCTGTTATCCAGTGGCATAATGTTGAAACGCAGTGACGATTCTGAACCATCTTTGTATCTTTGGAATCACCCTGGCCATTACGTCCCAGCTCTCAGATGCTATAGAACGGGCCGGAGGGTCGTGGAATCATTTTCAGCCACCGACCAGTACTGGTACGAGTTGCCAAAGGACATGTTACGGAACGACCGGCGGGTGATGTCCGCATTCCAAAGGAAGTCGTTGGGATCATAGTGGCAAGGAAAACAAGGTATGTGCGAGGAACTTTCATGAAGCAGGAGTCTGTGCTTATAAGAATAGCGTCTGAAATCGACCACCCGCAAACTATCTACAACCTCGTTGCCTGATCAACTTCTCATGACTAGGTAAGTTGATAAGTGCTGACCTGTCCAACCCGAACATGATTGGGACCTATGTTCCTACTAGGAAAAATGGGCTGGTCGTGTTGATGGACAGCGTCGCCACAGCTACAAGCCCAGGGGTACGCTTGAACAAGATATGTCCCATAGGGAGTGAGATGTTGTCCCCGATGATAAAACAGGAGGCTAGAACTACATTTGGGGAGCTATAAATACCGCGTGAAGTGGTTTTCCAGCTACATAGT
>NW_027191430.1:3469936-3474072 GCF_041956435.1 Mycothermus thermophilus
GGTACTGTTCTGGGCGGAAGACGCCGAGACTTTGTTGCTAGCAACTGAGTATTGATAGTATACAGGCTATGTCCTACTACATTATGCATTTAATCACACTCGTCCTGCGTCCATAATTACATTGCTTTAACTCTCAATGACCATCATCATCAGGTGTCAAAGGCCAGGGGACCCGAGTATCGTCTTCCCCGTTTAGGTTGTTGACCCTTTTTTGGGGGGCAATCATCGTCACTCAACATCGCCTTCATTTAGTAGAGTCCGGAAGTTCCACCAGCCCCATCGTGTGATGATACTGCGGGACATGTGGTTGACGCCCCGGACCTGGTGGCGCATTGGCAGACAGTTCTACAATCCTAAGTTGATCCACCGCGAGCTCGTAATAATATCCCTTGACGTCAAATTGGGGGAGTTGGTGGTGAAAGTGGGGGTTGTCTTGTCTCAGAAATTTCAAGGTCCCTGGAAGACGGGTTTCCAGTATCATTGGACATCCTGAAGTGATTTCGACCGCACTGACGAAGCCAGTACATTATAACGATGCAGACACATTCGGGCTACACACCCAACTGTGCCACCTATTATTGTTCCGACATCACTGGACTTGTTGCTTCCTTCCTGAGACTGACTGAGGCTGGGGGCTGGCAGTAGTGCCCGGGGACGTAGAACTGAAAGAGGAGCCAGATGTGAGACTAGTCGATACTGTGGCCTCTATTTCCGATGGGGTACCCAGTGATGGTGGGGGGGTGGGTGGTGCTCAGGATTCTAAACTTTCTGTTATAGGAGCGGCAAGGTACTCGTCGATATCGGCACGTTGGTCGCACGCGATGTAAGTGTATAGCGTTCCTGGCTCGGAGGCCCTCAGGAGTGTGAGAGAGCAAAAAGTGGCGGTCGAACGAGAACGGTTGGATCATTAGTGGACGATGTCGAGGAGGAGCAGGAGAGAAGACAAAAGCCTGTGGCTTACCATGTGAAGGTGGTAAACGAACCATCGGCGTGCCAGCATCCCCGAGAACAATCGAAGCTGTCAATACAGCTTCCGGTCAAACCACAGTCGGTTGCGGCAATGACAGTTGAGGGACAGAATCCCAAGAGGCCGTCGATGGCGTCCACACGCATATCAAAGCCAAACTCGGCAGTCCGCGTCTCGGCGCCATCGCCTTTGGAGTATGTTGTCTCGAGACGTGTCCGAAAGCCTTGGTTCTGTCGTCAATGGATCGCACGTGTCGCGTTGGTTTGGGGATGCTTAATATGCCTGCAAAGCCCAAGTCTTGTCGTTTGCCCAATGCTGCCAACGAGCAGCAGGGCAACGACGAAGTTGATCACGAGAGAAACCGCAGAAACCAGAAGAGACAGAAATGATAGCTGAGACCAGAACTTTGGAATTATATGAACGTAGTATGGCCAATACTTCGTGTCCGAACAGACAGGGGGACGAGTACGGAGTAATTATCATGGATAAGACAACCTGGAACCAGACCAAACCAACCCATTCAGAATGGCAACGGTTTATCTCAGTCACGAAAATGCAGAGGTAATGACTATTTCTGGCCAGGCACAAGACGTGGACGACCAGCTAACATACTATTAGACCCTGGTTAAACGCATCCGGCATATTCCATCGTGTTTTATCCGTCTTTGGTCAGCACAGATACCAGGTAGGTCCCTTGATAAACAAGGTAAACATCCTGGGTGGATTTATGACCTGCAGGAGTAGAACACAGTGTAGGCGCTGACTGCCGTGTTGGGTTTCGGGGGTGTCTCAACAAATCAGAACAGGCAATGCCTAGATTGAGATGGTTGGACTCACGAACTCAACCAAAAAAAAAAAAAAAAAAAAAAAAAACAGATGGATTTGTCCGGTTGTGTTTCTGTTGCTGGCGGCTGCCACACCATTCTTGCGCCAGGATCAGTTTACCTTCCTGCCCTTACCATGGTTCCTCCAACCACACACTGAAGGGGACGCTGCCTTGAGACCACCTTCAGGGCAGAGCATGAGAGTTGGGATCCACGTGTCATGAAGCGTCCTCGGTTGAACACGTCCTATTAACATTAGGCATTATATATTCTCGATCCGGAAACCATATCGACATTTATCAGAACCATCCTCGACTCCAATTCTACGGCCCTATCCCGTCTGAACTGTCCCATTCTGAACACTACCCGTTACCAATAATTGAAGGCGACTAACACAGGCTTCGAGGATGGTGTGATCTCGTACTCTTTGCCCTCGACCTCCGCCAGTGTCTCCATCTCCGCCCACGACTCCTCGGGAGCATTGTCGAGGTTGTTTGGTTCCTTGGGCCGCAAAATTGTGTTCTTTCCATCGTCGAAGGCAACTCTGACGACGGCACAGGCGAGGTTCTGTCGGCCTTGAGCCCTAGCCTCGAAGCACTTGGCTTGACTTACCATTTGAGAACCACACCGATCGATCCCAAAGACGGTGATTGTATTGTTGCCCTCACCCAGCTTCGCAATCTCGCCATCCAGCCCCTCATGGACCAAGCCAACCACATCACATCTGCCTCGACCTCCTCCCACCAAGAAGATACACCGCGAAAAACACAAACATAGTGTTCCTCAATGATGTGGCCATTTGTGCTGAGGATATCCTCGAGCTAATTTACCAGCGCCATGTTCTTCAGGCCGATGTGGTTTGTGTGCTATGGACTGGACGTATGTTGGCCCAGATCCGACATTCTACGATGTGTGGATTGCAAGGGGCATGACTGGCGATTCTTTTTTCCATATACCTTCTGACGGCAGCTGGGACGTTGCGTGGAATCTGTTCTGGAACGACACGGAGACGCAACAAAGGTTTTCGGAACGGACAATGTTCCAGGTATATAGTTGCTGGAATGGGCCAACTGTATTTGGAGCTGGTCCTCTCATCGACAAGGGTCTCAAATTTCGAAGTCCCAGAGAGGGCGAGTGTTACCAGGGGGGCTCAGCTCTTCTGTAAGGACCTCTGATTTACGGCTATGGGAAAATAGCTGTGGTGCCAGTCGTCAACTTGGAATATTCGGATGATGCCGCAAAGAAGATTAAACAGGCCAAGGGGTACACGTCAAGCTGGGTCGGAGGAGATGGCTGGGTGGACAAGAGGATCGAATGGCAGCTGAGACCACCTGATATGATCAAGTACATACCGGCGTACGACAAACAGTTTTTTGAATAATGAAATATCACACAACCTGGTGTATAATTTCCGGGATGACAGGATCAATGGTACTACGAGCGAGGGTATTAGTCAGAGTATGAGGTATAACGTTACGTAGTTGTTGGCTACGCAAAATTACAGCAAAAGTCGATAATAGGATTACAGGAACGACCTTAGTTCCAGAAGTAATTGCTACATCTTATATATTAACAAGGCCTATGTATGATACACCATTAATAAAGTAACTCCCTATAGCTCCTAAATATGGAACTTAATCTCATATTTTCTATATTGTTATATAGACATATGATTTAGGGTTTGTCTGTTACCCTACTCGACGTTACTAACTGTACTACATACTAGTTTACTAGTTACCTTATATTCTCTCCCTAATATAGCAGCGTAGCGCCTGCGCTAGTCATAGAACCCTTACGTCGCCTCCTTCCTTACGATGTATGGGACCAAGAGGGTTTGGGTTCGGCCCTACTACAGAGTGGATCTGGCCTAAGCGTATACTCTGTTACACCGACGCGCCGCGCTACCTATTTTACTCCCTTTCCTTCTACCTTCTATATGGTAGAAGTTTTATAGAAAAGACGTAGTTTCACAGGTTTAACCTTAATTACTTAGCTTAACTATTATATAACTTCTATTACTTGTTATAGGGTAGGAATAATAATAATACAAGTATCTACCCATGAAGTCGAAGAACCTAAATTAAACAACCAACTGAATCCTAGGCAGGACGTTGTGTAACTAACTACGTAGATATATATATATATCCGAGGTAGCTAGTTCTTTAGGTACACGCCTGGCTAGCCGACCGCTCGGCAATCCTCTACTTTAACGGGAAAGCTACAGAGCCTATACTAGTAAAGGCCGGGGTCCCCCAGAGCTCCCCGCTATCCCTAGTGCTGTTCCTCCTCTATATTAGCACCCTATACAGGGTACTGAAAGAGAGGTACCCATACCTAAGTATAGT
>NW_027191430.1:3476616-3482273 GCF_041956435.1 Mycothermus thermophilus
TTATTCTCCTACTCCGCCATGCCCTTGGTCAGGGCTCGTCGGTCCTTCTTCGGCTAGTATACAGGAAAACCGTGCCCGTAGGCCGGGTGAAAAACCTGTATCCCTCCTCTAGAACCACAGACGTTAGTACTATAATAGCTGGTTTAGGAAGTTAACAAGGGACAAAATGTTTCTACTATGGAACAACTTTTTAAACCCCGCGCCGTTCTTTAATAAGCCGACGGAGGTAAACAACCCTCTAGATCTCCGGACAAAGGTATTTAATTAGGAATAGTACCTAAAGATTTGAGGCTTCCAGAAGACCTGCGAGGTTTTTCTGGTTTACGTTTTATTAACCTCGATGGGAAAGAGGCTCAACCTAGTATAATAAGAAGCGAAGGGTACGTTAATCAAATACTAGTATTCTACCATCTGTACGTTTAAATCAGGCTTTAATTACTTACAGAACAATTATAGAGCAATTAGCGAAATATAAGGCAGTGTTATATACGTTGGCTAGAGCTATGTAAAACCCACTGTAGAAAGCCATCCGAGTTAGGATCCTAAAGATAAAAACATAAGCCCCCCGCTTATACCCCTACTAAGCGACCTACCAATTCTAAGCGAAGTATTAAAAACATACTGCTTTACAGATCAGAAAGGCTAAAAGAAATATAATGGTAGTCTAAAGAAGGATTACTGAGGTTAAGTGTAGGAAGAAAAAGGCAAAGAAGCCTGTAAAATTAAAGATTAAAGCTACGAAACAGTAAAATAAGTCCTGGTAAAAAGGAAAGAAAGAAAGAAAACAACACCAAATATAAGGGGGAAATGAAATATAAGCTATAATAGAAGAAGAAAGGAGAGATAAATAGGTGGAAAGCTGCTAGGTTAGCTGACTATAAGCTCCTAATGTAACAACATATTAATTTGATACTAAGAAGTCTAGCTCGAGGATATAAATAGTACTTTCTTATCCACCGCTCCTTACCTAGCAATCTCGCTCCTCTCTATATATGTAGGAATAGAATTAACGTAGTAGTAGTAATAAGAGTTATAAACACAACGGAAACGTATGGATTACTGCCTTACTATCAGATAAGAAACCAAGCGTATAGAGCAACCAAGGTATTGGGGTGGTTAGTAAGTAGTTACATAGGGTTAAAAAGCCTAGAGAAGACAGGCCTAGGTCTCCTTATATACCCTGATAATTCTAAAGGCCTTTAATATACCTAACTAGACAGGGGTATTACATAGGCTAAACGAGGAATATGATGTTATACAACTAGTAAAATAGGTAGTGGAATACCTATTAAAACGAAGGGTATATACTCTAATTAGAGAACAACCCTAGCGATCTAATTCCTGTTCCTATAGCTATCTATAGCAGCTCCTGTTTTTTTCTGTATTGTTTATCCGTTTTTGAAATATTGTTTTATCTGGGATCTGAACCAAACGTATAAATATATAGGCTTAGCTAGATTTGGTAACAATCCTAACCTATATATTTTCGAGAAAAAAGCCTACCTAGTATATCACTTAGCTCTAATAGTAAAGCCGAGTCGCCGAGGTTGATCCTTGGAAATTGTATATTCCCCCTAGACTCTCTGCTTTGTAGAAGGATGAAGGAAAAGAAACAAAATAGGTTGCACGGCACGTCGCCTAAACGCGTGTACACTTGGGCTAGACCCACTCTGCAATAGGGCCAAGCCTCGGCCCTCTCATTTCCCTACTTTTTAGGCATGAGGTTATCTAAGAGTCAAGTGACCCGCGTGGGAGCTGCTTCGTCACATTTGCTACAGAATACTCAGAAGTCCCATTTAGAATAGATATGTATACAAGGAATCGCCTTTACCGCTGACAGGAAATATGCTAATCAATCTATCTACTTCGTAAGGCGAGGTAGTAGTAGTAGGCCTTTCTTGTACTGGTCCATATATCTAGCTTTTATATATAGGAGGAACCGCATCGTTCGGGCTTCATAAAACCCGATACCCTACCTTCTATCTCCCAGTTTCACTAAATCTGTACGGAAAAGAGTGCCCCGCGGCCGGCAGCCTAATATACCTTATTAGCACCCTCCCGCTCTGTCCTCACGGCTAGCCTACATTATAGAAGGTGCCCCAAGTCAAACGCTAGTTAGCCACCTTTTCCCCAGCCAAACTCAGCTACTGGTTGCACCTCATGTCGATCGAGAAGTCTGCTCGTAATCCTAACTGCCTGCCTTACTATAGCCTAACACTCGAAGGGCTTTTGTGTGAAATAACTAAATATTTAGTAGTTTCAAAGCTTTCCTTGTAAAGGTGGTGGAGTACGAGGGTAATAGGAACCTTTTCTTAAAATAGGAAGGCCCTAAGCCTAATCGCACCGGTTTATATCTAGGTTAGAAGCAAAGTCTAAGCCTTAATAAAGCTCTGGTACTTCTCTAACATTATACCGGCAACTCTCTACTTAGGGGGGTTGTTGTCAGTCGGGCTAGCCTATCTCCTTTCTCATCGTTTCTTCCACTCTTTCCTCCACCTCTATTCCTACTCTTACTTTATAGCCTGCTTTATTCTTGTCCTTCTCTCTCCTTTCCTTTTTGCCTATTCTCATGCCTTTGTTGCCCTAGTTTCTATGGCTATATACTTCCTCACCTTCCATTCTCCGGTTTCTATATCTCTACTAACCTTTTATACAGGCAGCTTCTCTGATTTCCAGCAGTTTTCTCCCCCGTCGTTGTACCGGTTATCTAATGCACTTCTTAGTCGGGGATCTATTTAGTACATAACCAGGTGGAACCTAGGTCTTAGTCTTAACTGCCCTAACTAGGGCTGCTTTATATGCCCTCGCTATACCTTTTAAGCTCTGATTCTAAGGTCTCCCTAACTTTGTCGCTATTCCTATAACATTCCTGCCTAGATTAGGATTCTTTGGCTTATAATAGCTTAATACCTTGTGGGCCATAGTACTAGAGATGCAATTTCCTTTGTTTTAATTAGCCTAAGCCCCTCGGATTTAGTTGTAATCCTACTTAGAGCGAACTTTTAAGTCTTGAGTTGTGTATCCACTACATGTTTATAAATGGCGTATGTACTGTACACCGCTAAATAAGCTATTCTTCTAGGAATCTAGCTAGTAACACTTGTTTAATCTAGCGCGTACCCTGTCCGACAAGGAGACTAAGGTTTGCCAGCTCCCACTACTATTTCTTAGCCCTACTAAAATAAATGCTCGGAGGTTTATGTCATCCGCGAATCCCACCAGGCTCAGGTACCTATACCCCTACCATAAGACTATCTATATGGACCTAAGATAATAAATAGGATAGGGGCAAGCCCTATCGTACCCCGCCGATATAGGGACCAGCGTAATAATCCTTCTATCAAACATAGGGTCGCCATTCTCTCTGTACAATAATCTCTTATTTAACTGGCTAGGTTAGGTACTCCTACGCCTTCAGGTTATGAATAAAGCTGGTATAATCAACCATCTTGAATGCTTTTGGATTATCTAGTTAGAGCAGAAACGTATAAGCCTGCTACCTCTAGGCTTCCTAGGCCTATACCGCTACTAGTGTAATACCTAGCTCAGTAGACCCATATGACTGATTTCCTATTTATTATTAGGTAGAAGGGCAGTTGCGTCCACCGCCTTAGTTACCCTTTTAAGTATTGCTACCTCGATTACCTTCCTTATCTAGTACAGCTCTCTTACAGGGAGGTCGGTCAGTACCCCCCCGGGTGTATATTACATAATTCGGGGTTGTCCTAAGCTTCTAGGGTACTGCTACCCTAGCTTATTTAACCTAGCTAGGCAGCTATCTATAACGCAGGGAAGTTAAGGCCAGGACCACAAGGTCCTTTAATAGTAGCTTCTGGCAGGCTTTTAACAGGCCTGTGGCAATCTAATCTAGCCCAAGGACCCCTCACGGCGCAACCGTTACATGGGCTTCCAAGATATAATCCGTCGTAACTTACTATGTAAACTTGAATCATAATTCCTAATCCTACCATACGTAGGGATTTTGAATATCAGAGAGGTCGGCAGGGGGCGTTCGGGAAAAAACCTAATACTAAGGGCTTCTACCTTCTCCTAGTCATCGTTTCCAACCAAAGTCGGAAGCTTTAAGGGCTCCGGTGGGGCCCAGCTCTTCAGCTGAACCTACTTCTCAACCTTCCTTAGGAGCTCCTAGTTGTCACGTACTTCCTAGATGGCAGCAGTCCACATAGCCGTTCTCTACTCCCTGACCTCCTGGGAGAGGGTTTTCCTTGCCCTGTTCAGCTCGGTCTTGGTCTCCGCCTCCAGCACTTTCCTAAACCGCCGATCTGCCCACCTAGCTGTGTCTTTAATATCCCTAATTCAGGGGCGCGGGGGTCCACCATAGCGATTTTTGCCTATAATCCGGCTTCATCGTGTGTGTTACCCAGCTCGTCAGTAAATGTAAAATGCATAGAAGCTGAGAACAGTAAAAGAAAGCACTTTCATAGGAAGCTCGTTGGCTAAAATATTAATAGGCGGTAACAGAGGAGAAGTATAGTTTGGAGTACCTTTAGGCTAGGCTACGTAGGTCGGTTAGCTTCGCGAAGATTCTACAACGGGTACTTAAAAGTCTCAGCTGAAAATGATCCTGGTTGTCACTTCTATTTTAGGCACTGATATAAACGTGTCGTCGACGACCACCTTACGTCCGCTGACCTTTTTCTCCTTTCACAAACCTATAACTACTCTGAGTATCTTTCGAGGAGGTTCTATTATACGACAAACTCCCAGAAACTAACTAGCCTTTATTTCGGCCTCTATAGAGCCCATTGGTCGGGGCGCCAGACCTGAGTATATACTAGAGTCAGACTTCGGACTGTTAACTTTATTGCCTGGTGAATCAATAAAAAGTTCAAACTGTAATCCGTGACCTTTACAAATGATCAAAACCTTGCTTTGAGAGGCCTGAGAAACTCGGTGGCTAAGCCATTCGGAGGCCTCTTCGGAGGCCTCTTCAGTACATAGTTAAAATGATTAAATCACGTTTGGAGTTTTAGCACGCCTTCTAAATCGGGAATCCAGTTTTGGAATAAAGAAAACTGCCTATAAAATCTCTTATACCTAAAACAAGTACTTCTTCCCGTTGTAGACGAAAGAGAATATATGTTTGCCTCAAGAATCTAAAAATGTGCCTACTTTAGCAGTAACGTAACTAGATACTTCCTAGGTCCTAATTGTCTGGTTCGAGAAAGTCTACTACAAGGTCAGCAAAGGTAGTCAAACTATTTCTATAATGAGGACTTCTGAGGAAGAATTCTACTCTGGTTATCTCTGGTGTACTTGTAGAAGTCGCTATTCAAAGGCTGGATTCAGTCTAGGGCTGTCTTTGCAAAACTTATGACAGTTCTTTTGTTATCCCTTTGTAGGATACCTGTTCATCCTAGGAATATATAATTATTATTCTATACCTTTTGCCTTTCTACGTGAAAAGAAAGAAGTATATAGCTCACGGGTTTATGATGGTGAGAAATATTGTTACAACGGCTAGCTTGCGAAGTTGAAAAGGGCTTAGAGCGTTTTGACTCTAGAATGGCCTCCCTAAAAAGCCTGGATCTTCCAAGTTAAAAACCTTAAATGCGGTTAAGGCTACGTATTTCGGAGAAGGAATATCAAATTAGGAATACTACTTATATAGCCGCGATCCTCTGTTTCCACCGCTC
>NW_027191430.1:3487122-3492359 GCF_041956435.1 Mycothermus thermophilus
ATCGACCTCCATCGGCTCGATGGCCGCAGTCGACGCCGCCGGGGTCACGTGTAAGGTCACGTGTGGAATCGCGTGGGGGTCACGTGCGCGGGGTGGCCCGTGCGTAAGGGGGAACAGTCTGACCGCCAGTCGGCCACACTCGAGCTTCCCAACTTTCCACCGCTTCCCACGCCCGCGCTGTAGGTTGCGCGCAGTCGGGGTTGGTATGGCTGGTTAGGGCTTTTCGAGAGCTTTCGAATGGTGGTGGTTTTGCGTGTTTTGGCTGCGTAGCGGCTGAGATGCGGGAAAAGAGAAGAAGAAGAGAAAGGGGCCGGAAAACTAAATACCCTAAAGAATAAGCCTTTCTTCCTAAAGGATAGGGTAGACCTATATATTATACTCTATAGTCTAATATTAAAAAAAATATAAAAATAAAAGTTTTACTATACTAATTACAATTAACCTTAACGGATATAGACTAACCCTATAAATACTGGTTGTGACGGCATGGCTTCGCCATGGTCACATGATTCGACCCTAACCCTGGACGGAGTGGGGCTGAGCCTAAGGCTGCCACGGAGTGGGTCCTCTCGCCGAACCTAACCGGCGAGCCCCACCCGCGTGCACTTCTTGGGTTGCGAGCCGGGCGCCCATTCTTCCCCTCTTTCCTCTTCCTTTCGCAACGCGAAAGTTCTGAGTAATAGAGTGGTTTTCCGCAGGCACGCCCTCGTGAGGCCTTTCTCTGCCGTCACACTGGTTAATATAGGAGTAAAAATAGGAATATTAATTAATAAAGAAGTAGCAGTAACACTATATACTCAACTAAAGCTTCTACAGAAAAAACTCTATATACGTTTTCTACTCGCTAACTCTAAGAGGAAGCCTACTGGAGAGGTGACCTATATAACTATTGGAAATATAGGGGTCGATAGGAGAAGGTTCCTAGAAGGATAAAGGAGAGTAACCTTACTAAGGGAAAAGAGATACTTCTAGGGCTCCTATGGCTAAGCTAGTAAGGCGTTTTCCTAGATACCGCCTATAGGAGGTTTATATAGCTGCTGGAGAGTACTTCTAACGTATAGGAATAGAACCAAGCTACTACAATCCCCTTTAAATACCTAGTAACACTACCGATCGAAGAAGATAAGCAGGCAGATACAGAGCACCGAGACCGTACTATAGATGCATAGATTGAACAGCAGAAATAACAATATACCCGACGCCTTACTAAAGCTGCCTATACGGGCACCCTTACTATCGTAAGAAGGTCTGAACCTAGTGGAAGGGACGAGGCGCCGGAGGAACCGCTATAGAAGGTTCCTATCTAGGTAGGATCCTCCTTCAAGGGTAACTAGCGGGAAGGCTACTATAAAATAGAATGTACTCTAAAGGGGGAATAGAATCCAGTACCCCCTATACTATACCGCTATTTGGAATACAACGGGGAAAACTATAACTCGCCCGAAAGCAAGGCAAAGGCTATAGAAATAGATTCTCCTATCTATATCCAGGCAATTAGTACAAGGACCTTTAAAATACTAACCCGGAGGAAGAAATCCTATCCCTACTATATAAAGAAGACCGGCTTTATTACTATTTCTATAGTAGAAAAAGCAATCGCAGTTAAAAAAGGGAAACTTCTCCCGGATAAGGACGAAGAAACCTAGAGGCAGGTAGCAGAAGTAGTAGAACAGTACCCTTACTTTAAGCTATATATTAGTATATTTTTTAAAAAGAAATCTAACTAGTTACCCCTATACTAATCCTACAATTATAAAATCGAACCATTACTAGGGCTAGAACTACTAACTAGCTCTTTTTACTTAATAAACCTAGATTAGTTGGAGGCACTAAAGACCTATTTGAAGAAGGCTTTAGAAAAGGGCTTTATTATATTAAGTTCAGTACTATTCGTCTCTCTAGTCCTCTTTATAAAAAAAGCTAATAGTAGCTAGCGGTTCTGTATAGACTATTAGAAGCTTAACAAAAGGACCGTCAAAAACCGCTACCTATTACCCCTTATCGACAACACTCTCCGTTAATTAGGACGGGCCAAATACTTCACTAAACTAGACATCCAGCAAATATTCTATAGGATCCGAATAAGCCCCGAAAGTAAGGAAATAACTTTATTCTGGATATAATACGGCTAATTTAAATACCAGGTAATACTATTCGGCCTATATAACAGCCTGGCAATATTCTAAGCTTTTATTAACTCCTAGATCTTTAAATACCTAAATATATTTTTACAGTATACATTAACGATTTTATTATCTACGCTAATACCCCGGAGGAGTATAAAGAGTATGTTAAACTTATCCTGGAAAGACTAAAGGCTATAGGTCTTTAGATAGATATTAAGAAGTGCGAGTTCTATGTCCGGAAGACTAAATTTCTCGGCTATATTGTTAGGACCTACGGGGTAGGGGTTAATTCTGCTAAAATCGAGATAGTAGTAGTCTAAGAGAGGCTGAAAATAATCCTAGCAGTTTAGTCCTTCTTTAGATTCTGTAATTTCTACCGGCGGTTTATAAAGGACTACAGCAGGGTGGTCCGACTATTCTAGTAGCTTATAGAAAAGAATAGGAAGTTTAAGTAAACTTTAGATTGTAAGGAAGTTTTTACGGAAATTAAGTGCCGGATGACAAGGACCCCCGTCCTTACCTACTTCGACCCCAAGAGGGAAACACGTCTTAAAACTAATACCTCGGGCAGTATAGTTGCAGGAGTACTTTCCCAGAAGGTTAGGAAAGAATAGTACCCGGTGGGATTCTTCTCTAAAGCTATATTAGCAACGGAAAGCAACTATCCGATATACAACAAAGAGCTCTTAACTATTATAAGGTTCTATAAAGAGTAGTATCTAGAGCTACTAAATACCAGGGGTAAGATCCAGGTTTTTACAGATTACTATACGCTTTGGTATTTTATAACTAAAAGGATCCTTAACATAAGACAGGCAGTATAGTCCGAATTCCTATTAGCTATTAACTTTGTCTACTGACCCGGGAAGTAGAACGTTACAGCCGATGCGTTATCCAGGAAAACGGAGACTTTAACGACCTAGAAAGCAATCCAGGAAATGTACTACTCCTAGGTACTTTTACCGAGCTATAGGCTCGATTCTAGGATTATTAAGGAGCTCCCCCGTAGGTTTGCTAAATATATCGGTAGAAAAGCTTTGCTATCTCTACAACGGTCGTAGTTTAGTAGTACGGGATTAAGTAGGCCTGCTTTGTCAGCCGGTCAATCACTACGAATACCTGGTTGTAACCCCTTTGATCTTTCAGTATTGTATAGAAGTCTATAGTAATATATTGCTATAGGCGCTGCGGAATCGGAAGTGGCTTCAAAAGACCCGGTGGACGGTCTCTCGGAATGTAACTCCTCCGGTATACTATATAGTTCCGAATATACCGATTAACGTTGCTTATTATCCGTAGCTAGAAGTACTACTGTAAAATCAGAATCCTTATTTTATTACGCCTAGGATAGGCGGTCGGTAGCTGCTCGTAGAATTCCGCCAGAAGCTGGGTATACAGGTTTTCTTCTATCGGTATTACTAATCGGTTCCCCTTAAGAAGGAGACCATCCTCGCGTAGGTTCTAATCCTAAGGATTAGTCCCTTAAGCTACCTCTCGGAAGCTTTCTAGTAACTCCGTAGTCCGGTTTAGAGTATAGATTTGGTTAATTAGTATAGCCCTGTATAGTTGTTCCCTTGGAATAGCTACCGGGTTCTCTCCCTCGCTTATAGCTACTATCGTTATCCCTAGGGGGTCCGGAGGCTCCTAAATTAATCGTCTCCGACTACAGACTATAGTTTATTTTAGCGTTTTAGAATAAATTCTACTATATCCTGGGGATTAAGCTCCGACTTACCTCGCCGGGGCATGCATAGACTAACGGGCAAACGGAGGTTATAAACTAATATTTGGACTAGCAACTAAGACCCTTTGTCAATTACTTCTAGGATAACTAGGCTAAGCTACTGCTAGCGATAGACTTTACGTAGGCAGTCCTCCTATACAAGTTGACGGGGCTATCCCCGATGGAAATCGAGACTAGATATCTACCGTATATATTATACAACTAGGAAAAGCGTACCCAACAGTTTATCAATCCTACGGAGGAACTTAATCGGGAACAGGCTTAGGAGTGGACGTCCCGAATCTATAACACGGTCTCGGTAGCCCAGGAATATATCAAAGCAGTATAGGAGAGGTAGGAGAAATAGGTAGACCGCTACCAGCAAAAGGAGGATTTCGAGGTCGGGGATTTGGTAATGGTATAGAAGGACTATAACTGGCGTACCAACTGTTCTAGCGATAAACTAGATTTCCCTATGGTATGACTTTTTAGGATCCTCGCTAAAGCAGGGAATTCTTATAGGTTGGAACTCCTACCCTCCTAGAGGATCTATAACTCTTTTCCCCCGGATCAACTATGTAAGGCGCTGAATAATCTGCTTCTAGGGTAGGAACTTTAGCCTAAGCTGCCGGAAGAGATTGATGGAGAGCCGGAATAGGTTGTGGAAAAGGTCCTTGCCTTAAGGATAAAAAGGGGAAAGCTAGAATATATAGTGAAATAGGCGGGTTACAACGAAGATTTAGTCTACTATCCTGCGCGGAATTTTAAAGGGGCGCTGTACCTGATTGAGAAGTTCCATTAGGAGAACCCGGCGGCGGCGGGACCCCCGAAGAGACTGAGTGTGTGGCTGAGGGCATATTCGGAGGTTTTGCCCCTGGAAGATGTTCCTGATGACGATTTACCTGTAAATAATTCCCCAGCAGGGCGGAGGACGAGGAGGAGCCGCGCTTGAGCCGCGCGGATGCGGCTCACGTGTAGGGGGGGTGATGTAACGGCATAGCTGCGCCATAGTCATATAACCCTAACCCTGGGCAGAATGGGGCGGAACCTAAGCCGCCGCAGGGTAGGGTCCCTCGCCGGAACCTAACCCGGCGAGACCCACCCGCGTACCCTTCTTAGGCTGCGAGTACCTGGTGCTCATTCTGTTCCTCTTTCCTTTCCTTTCGCAACGCAGAAGTTCTGAGTAATAGAGTGGTTTTCCGCAGGCACGCCCTCGTGAGGCCTTTCTCTGCCGTCACATAGTAGACCTTAGGGGCTTCCTTTTCAGGGCTAAAGTCCCGGGGGTCAACACCCCCCCACTGCGCCTGTGGGCAGGGCGAGGAAACCGTAGAGCACTTGGTGGTTTGGTACCAGTACCCCCCAAGGCCTAGACCCTAGGACCCTCGGGC
>NW_027191430.1:3497374-3499854 GCF_041956435.1 Mycothermus thermophilus
CTACGCCGGCGTCTCGCCGACGACACGAGAAATTGAGTCTGGGGGTCTGTGGCCTGTTGCTCACAAATGAGTTCCCTCACAGATTTTGAAGGGTTGAGGTCTAGAGCGGATTCTGTGGCCGCAATCCTCACTACCCGTTCCCTGGTTAGGCTTGGTAGCCGAAACCATTCAGGGGAATCTGACTCTGCGCCAGAGGACTCCGGCATCTCGCCAGAGGAAAGAGCTGACTTCTCGTCAGGGAGCACTTGAACGGCTCCAAAATGGATGAGGTGATGGGTATCTGTGTCGAGGCGGGCACAAATAGCTCCACAGCTGACGTGCCTCAGAGTCTCAGCTGTTTCACCATGTAAGCGCTGGCGATGCAAGACTGAGTTGCTCATCTTGTTCTGAAGAGATGGCATCCACAACATGCGAATGTTAGCGTCGTTCGCTGTAGGTTGATAATCGGGTCGTCTCGATGGCCCATCGGCAGGGTTTCGCTTGCCGGCCTGGTGTTCAATCAGGAAATCAAATCCTGAGAGATACATACACCAGCGCGCCTGGCGGCCGTTGAGTTGTTTCTGCTCCATGAAACTTCGTAGATTAAGATGGTCAGAATATACAGTGACTCGCTGGCGACTGCCTTCAATATAGTGGCGCCAATGCTTAAAGGCTTCCACAATGGCCATCATTTCTTTATCAGCTGTAGCATAGTTAAGCTCAGCATTTTTGAATTTGGAGGACCAAAATGCAATAGGGTGTCTTCTGCTTTGTTGATCAGGCTGTGAAAGCACTGCTCCCATAGCAAAATCAGAAGCGTCTGTTTCCAGAATAAGGGGCTTTTCGGGATCGAAATGCTGGAGCAACGGGGCAGACTGGAAAGCTCGTTTCAATTGTTCAAACGCTTCTCGTTGATCTTTTGTAAGGTCAAATGTGCCGGATTTCCTTTCCCTTTTCCATGCCTTTCATCATACTAGTTAGGGGAAGCGCAATTTGTGAATAATGGGAAATAAAACGTCGGTAAAAGTTGCAAAATCCCAAATAAACCTGCAGATCACGGTATGTATGGGGTTCCGGCCAGTTTTGAACGGTTTGGACTCGACTCAATTCCATGGCGATTCCCTCGCGATTAACCACGTAGCCTAGGAAGGTAACATGGTCTTGGTAAAAGGAACACTTGGAAGGTTTGCAGTACAGCTTTGCCTGCTTTAACCTATCGAGAACCAAGCGAAGATGCCGCGTATGACTTTCGCGGTCTTTGGAAAAGATCAAAATATCATCAAGATAACAGACGCAAAAGTCGTCTAAGTATCCTCCAAGTGCTTGATGCATGTAGTTTTGGAAAGTGGCCGGTGCGTTGCAGAGACCGAAGGGCATAACGAGATACTCAAACAACCCATATCGCGTGCGAAACGCAGTTTTCCATTCGTCTCCTTCCTTAATTCGGATCCTGTAATAGGCATCTTTAATATCAAGTTTTGAAAAGTATTGTGCTCCCGATGCACGGTCAAGAATCTCAGAAATCAAAGGCAATGGGTAGCGATTCTTAAGCGTAATCTTGTTGAGTCCCCGGTAGTCCACACATAATCGCAGAGTACCATCTTTCTTAGGGACAAACAAGACAGGACTAGCCGCAGCACTTTGCGAAGGCCGTATCCTGTTTTTCGCCAGGTTTTCTGTAAGATATTCCTTCAGTTGATCCAATTCACGCCCACACATTGGATATATGGGCCCAACAGGAGGTACTGTTCCTGGTTGGAGATCGATGGCATGATCTGTGTTTTTCACCGAAGGTAAAATACTGGACTTGGAGATATCAAATACATCTGCGTATTCCCGGAGTTCGGGAGGAACTTCTTCTGCATTTCGCGGGTGTTTCTCTTCTTCCTCATCTGGGAAAAGTTCTGATGGAACATCAGGGTGCACAAACAAAGCAAAAACGCAAGCGCGATTGCGAAGAGTCTTCTGGAATTTCTTCGAGTTTTCCAGGCGAACTTTCGCTGATGGATCCATGAACCACCAACTGGATTGACCTGGATACAGAATAATGTTGAGTTGCTTCAACCCGGGCATCCCCAGAATCAACGGCGAATCGTCACCGAGAAACTGGCGATCCACGGCATAAAAGGGGATAGAAACGCGTTTTTCAATTCCTTGCTGATCGACTAGGGAAAGAGGAATATCATAACATCCTCGCGTGGGAAAATGAGTAACGCCAACAGGGCGATAGGCCAACGAACCGGCAGCGATTGGAGACAGACGATGTCGACGGATCAGCTCGATGTCAACAAAGTTTGCTTCCGCCGCGGTATCTAAAATCACATCAATAGGGACATCATGCTTCAACATAAGGAAAGCTGGGGTGTGGAGTCTTTCTTCCACAATGGCCCTGGTTGTAAAGACTTCCGCGGTACAGGGCAGATCCGCGGTTACTTGGCGTTTCCCGAGTGTTTCGTGGGAGTATCGCGGCCCAGAAGTGTTGAGTGTTGCCACAGTTGAGG
>NW_027191430.1:3500146-3556433 GCF_041956435.1 Mycothermus thermophilus
CGGCCGTTTCGAGGGTCTTTTAACGGAGAGCCCTAATCGTTTCTCCAGGTCTTCCATTTGTCGTTGGGCATCCTGGAGAAGTTCAAGTTGCCGGATTCGGGCCCTCGCAGCCACCAAAAGGTCACCGGCTGAGGTAGTTGAGGTAGCGGTTTCTGAACGCAGCTCAGGAGTGGACTCAGGCCGTTCAGGAGTTGTTCCTAATTCGGAGAGTGAAGAGGACGAGTCTCTCGAATGACGAGATCTTTGCCCGGGAGAGCCATCACTGGGGTGAAGAGCCGCTCTTTGAGGCTCATGACTATACCGTGCGCCGCGTTCGCTGGCGGTTCGACTGTGACTCGATGGTATCTCGGTTGACACTAAGGGGAAGGTTCAGAATCTGTCAGGGAATAGGACGTTGTCAGGGGAGATGATCAGAGTCTTTAGGATAAGGGTGACCACTGTGTTGGATTCTATCCTCTGTAGATTGAGAAGACTGAACCTTGAGGAGGGAGGAATTCTCAAGGACCTAGAGGTCGGGCGGGTTTCTTTTACCCGTCCAGTCTCGACCCCACTTCGCAGGTGAATCTACCAATCAGTCTCTGCGTACCTGACACGTCACGATTAATCCCTCAGCATGGTTTCTTTTTTTTGTTATTTTTTTCTTCATTTGTATGTGCTTCTTTGGATATCTTAAGTATCCCTAGCTAAATGTATCACTTGGGTAATATGCTGTTGGTTACCGTTGATGATAAGTCAAGTGTCCTGTCCTCACTCCCTTTACTTTCTTCGCTATCACTCCCATCGTCACTTGGTCTACTGCAAATGCTGTCCTCCCTGACCGTCTTCCCATAGGCGCTAGGTGTCTCAATTTCTGAGTCTTCTAGCTCGCTTGCCGAGCTTGCGAGTTCTGCTTCTGAGGTCTCGTACTGGTTGCCGCTTTCAGATTCCTCTGCCGCCATAGCCAATTCTTCCGCCAAAGACAATCGGCGTCGAAGAGGAGGCCGTTCTGACAATGGCTCGAGGGCTACATTGCTGTTAGTAAGCTGATGCTATGCTTGACGAGATCAACATAGTATTGAGCCTGGGGAAAGGTACTTACACTCTGCTTGGGTGCCCTGTATTGTATTTCTCCTTGGCAATGGGCGGGATTCTGGGTTGTCAGCGAAGACTACCCCGTTGCTCCGGATAGCGCTGTTCGCCGATTTCGGACGGGTGGTGGCACCGGTCAATAGGATTGATGGTGGTGGCTGAGGGGCAATATCATGTCGGGATTGGTGACCGTTGATTCGCACCTCCGGCGGCGTTTGTGGAGATGGATGACCTCTGCCGGTGGACGACACCACTTCTTGCTGCTGTTGCAAATGGAGTGCCCGGAGCAGCAGGCGATTGTAGCCTTCGTAAAAGTGCTTCTGGACAAGGTTCATATCTGCATCGGGGTGAAATGAGTGCCTGCTCTGTCAGCAGAAGGGGGCAGTCCTGTTGGCCACTCACCACCTCCCATTCTCATGACTTTCAACTGGCCCTCAGCAAACTCGAGTGATTCAATGGCGACATGGATGGCGGCTTGCACGCGCATTTCCGCGCGAAGTGACTGCATTAACCGAGTGTCTGGTTTACTCGGTGCGTTGATGGCCTCATCCTCTGTATCCGTGTCCTGCCTAGCACTCACTGGCAAAAACCGTCCAGACCGCACCCTCCCTTGTTGCCGTGACGGCGGTCTCGCCGAGGCTCCCGGAGAACGCGGCTCCAGAGGCAGGCGAATAGGGACCGGGTGACGATGGGTTGCCACCGTCGCATAATGACGCCTATTTGGTGAATGACGGTTTCCTTGGACATGAGAGGGGTTTTGTGATGTACGAGGAGGTGAGGCACCAGTTCCAGATGTTGTACCCATTCCATGGACTGAATGTTTCTGATCGAGTTCGGGTAAGACTTTTTCCAGGGACGCAAGGAGCTGCCCGAGTGTCGGACATAGAACTTCACCAAGGCGCTCTCTTGATTGTTCCTGAGGGAGCAGCTCCTGAAGCATGCCCAGGGCGAGGTTCAGGCTGGCGCTCATCGTGAGGACTGCGCCGACCAGGACTTCCTTGTCCTCCTCGGGCAAGGGCCGCGGGTGTGAGTTAAGCCTCTCGATGGCCAAGATGGGGCTATGAGCGATGGTATCGCGGCGTATTGAGCGAAATAGCCATTCTGGAAACAGGGCCATCACTTTTGGTGGGAGCTGTAGAGTGTCTAGATGGCGGAGCGGCCAATCAGTGTTCGTGTGGGTTTCGTCGTGACGTCTTGCCTGTCGGGAGTTTGACGGCCTCGTGAGCCAGGCTTGAGGATTGAGTGACATCTGAGACTGTGAGCCCAAATGTTTGAGGGGCGCCTCACTCTTGAGTGGCTGGTGAGACGGCGTCCGCAGAGGCGCAGATGCGGAAGAGCGGTGTGTGGTACGGCGGCAATGCAATGCGTTGTGGTTGTGCTGTGGTTGCGGTCCACTGCGTGCCACATGCTGAGGTGGGTTTGCAACCCCTCCAAGCAGATGGAACCGCCGGCATGTGAATGGGCCAGCCAGGGCGCGCTAACTAAAAACATCATGCCAGGTGGGACACCACGAGAGGAGCAACGTTCCTTCGCCGCGGGGTTGGTCGCTGAAGGACCTGACACCCACATGCTGCCTGACGAATCGATGTTATCCCCGCACTGATACTCCTGGCTGCACTTTGAGATTGGCAAGTGGCAAGAGCCTCAGTTCATACGCGAAACAAACTCAAGCATGGAAGCAAATACCTACAGACTGAACATAGCTGCCGGGTGGAGGGTACAGCGAGAGTAGAAGCTGCACTGCGTCATGCCGGGACAAGAGCATCATCGCATCGTCGTCGGAAAGACGTCAGTCTAGAGAATTACCTAGGTACAACTACCTTGGGTATCTGAGTCACTGGTTGGGCACTACTCCGTGCTAGGCCGGCTACCTAATCGGGTCGCAAAGGAAGAATCTATCCAGGTGGTAATCTGGTCACGTCCACATTTGAATATTTGGAGATGGGCTGGATGGAACTCTCCCTGGCCAAACCGAAGTCATTTTGTCCCTTATGTCTGCGTGCACATGTAGGATTCGGTAAAAGCAGGAGGGGATGTGAACTCACATGCCGATTTCTCGGATAGGTGTCAATATAGTGCTCCATGGATGGATGTCACCTCTTAATACAGTAATTAAGTGAACAGTTGGGTGAGTTATCAAGAACAAAATCCCGTCATTTCAAACCGGACGGCGGCCACAGCTTAACAGAGCCTCAAAGTGAGAAGCTGAGCAGACCTCGCTCAGAGTTATCTACCTTGGTAGGCCTAGTGGCACACCTTACCGAAGTGCCTGACAATTTAGCCCAACATTCTGTTGGCAGGATGGCTCGAGATAATAATATTGTTCAAACTAACTGGAACCATGGCAAGACAGTGTGATGCGTTGTGTTCTGGGTTAGGGTTACCTAATGCTACTTCCGTCTAATTTGACACGAGGACCAAATTTTTTTCAAACTTTCCCTGATGGATAAACTCAACAAAACAAAGCGGCTTCCTGGTCCCGGTTTATGACTTGCAATATTAGACAACTACCTTTGAGGCATACGTGACAGAACCGGCACCAATATCGACATGGGGGATAATGACGGGTTCGATGACCGTACCCGTGCCTTCTTGGGTTGGTTTCTTGCCCTGCCCGGCGCCACGTTTCGCTCAGACTTGATAAGTATTGAGGACTTGCGGGGACGCAATGCTGGCAGGGGAATTGGTGAGTGGTGACGAGTAGAGACCGCAATCCCCTATTCTGATGTTATTGTGTTGTCAGAGGCAATCGGCTACTCCATAAGCATGGCGATGTGCTAAGAAGTCCTATAGTTGCAAAAAACGATATCGCCGCAGACACGGTCCTGTTTACCATTCCCCGAGATGCCATCATCTGCACAGCAACTTCGTCCCTCAGAGAGAAGATCCCGGGCATTTTTGATCTGGACGCCGATGGCGACATTGAGTCCAACACCGAGAATGGGGAGTCATCCGGGTCTTCCCAGGACTCTTGGACCCTCCTGATTTTGGTGATGATCTACGAGCACTTGCGGGGAGGAGGCTCGCGCTGGAAGCCGTACCTAGACGTGTTGCCCTCCGCCTTCGACACGCCCATGTTTTGGTCGAACGTTGAGGTTTCGGAATTGCAAGCAAGTGCCCTCGCCACCAAAATTGGGAAAGAGGAGGCAGATCGGATGATCACCACCAAGATTATCCCTGTCATAAGAGCACACGAAGATGTGTTCTTCCCTTCAGGTAGCCATAAGCTAGATGACGAGCAGCTCCTCGGGTTGGCACACCACATGGGAAGTGCCATCATGGCCTACGCCTTTGACCTCGAGGACGACGAAAACAATGACGCAACGGGCGACGAGGATGGGGACGGCTGGGTTGAGGACAAGGAGGGCAGGACGATGCTGGGGATGGTCCCTATGGCGGATATGCTGAACGCGGATGCCGAGTTCAACGCACACATCAACCATGGCGAGGAAGCACTTACGGCAACCGCTTTGCGGGATATCAAAGCTGGGGAGGAGATTCTGAACTACTACGGGCCGCTTCCAAACAGCGAGTTGTTGAGACGATACGGCTATGTCACGCCCAAGCACAGTCGGTATGACGTCGTTGAGCTGCCCTGGGACCTTGTCGAGATGGAATTGAAAACCCGGCTCATCAGCGAAATATCTCCATCGGCATGGGAGAAGGCCAGACAGCGCGTCCGATCAGATGACGACTTCGAGGAGAGTTTTGTACTTGAGCGCGTTGGGGAAGAACCGGATCCCACCGGGCAGCTACATGGCGATGCCGTCTTCTCCAGCCTTCCCGACGAGTTAGGTGCCCAGTTCAAGTCACTTGTCAAGGCAGCAAAGAAGTTCGGCAACTCCAGGCTCGCTGAGGAGCTCCTGGAAGATAAAGACAGGCGCAAGGAGCTTTACCTGGATGTCGTGCTGGGTGCGTTCCGGGCGAGGGAACAGCAGTATGCGACATCACTGGAGGAGGATGAAAAGATTCTAGGAGGCAATCTATCACGAGCGCAAGAGATGGCAGTTGTTGTGAGGATGGGGGAAAAGAAGCTCCTTCGGGAGGCGCAAGCTTGGATCCAGCACCAACTAAGCTCCGCAAAGCACGCCTCCTCGTCGGTTTCGGATGAACCCGAAGACAAGCGATCAGTGAAGAGGCGGCGGTTGTGAAGATTCAGGTGGCTGCAAAACGACCCCAGATGTATGTACTACCACAGACAGCCATGACAATACGGTGACGAAAATCTGTGAAATCGTGCATTCATATCTTGGCAGAGATACATGTTCGCTATTGTGGATCCGAGTAGACGAAGTGCGCGGCATGTGTATATCCCTGGACGACGACACGATGATGACCACATGCAAAGCCCGCTGCCTCTCTCACCGATTACGCCAGAATAACAGGTATTTGGCTCAACTAACTGCTCATATTCAACTAACCCCTCGCCCCTCCTTTCGAGCCAAAGAAGTACACCGGGATAGGCTGATCCAGTGATCATGCTGCAAAGCAATGGTTGTTATATTAATATGCTCAACACACAATCTTGAGTTCATACCCGACCAATCTCAGGACCCTGTGTATCCGCAGGTTGAACATCCTTCTTTTTCTTCCTGACCAGGGTGCCGCTCAGGGTATTGACTTGTTGCGGGGTTGATGAGCTGGCTGTAGATTCTGGGTTGCCTGGTTCTCTTGGTTCTGATATTTGCTTGCTCTCAGGTTCGGATGGACGAGGAACATTTTTCCTCCTGACCAAATTAGTCAGGTTGGTTACTGGAACACCTGACCCGACAGTTGCGGCTCCGTCGGTTGTACGCGAGCCAGAAACAAGTGATTGACCCACGACATCGACGTCGCCCAGCGCGCCATCGCCCATACCAGCTTCGTTGAGCCACCTGCGCGTGCTTCCAACCGCCTTGTCGAACGTGGAGAAGTCAAGATGGAGGAGAAGTTCCATGATGCGCTTGTAATCTTTCTCGCTCACGATCTTGTCACCGCGACCTTCGGGTGGCCAGTAGTAGTATGCTGTCATAGTGGGACGGTTGACAAGCGAGTTACGAACATGGGTTTTTATCCTGGGTGCACGCGGGACGATCCGGCCAGAGAGCTTTTTCTTTTTCTTCTTCTTCCTCTTGTCATCTTTGGATGGGGTCGACTTGAGCTTGGGCAGACGAGGTTGTGCCGTGGCATCCAGAGGGCTAGGCTCAAAGACCAACCAGACAAACCCGGTCAGGCGACCACTGGAGCACTCCTGTCGGAAGGCCATCATCTCCCAGAATTGCTCCAAGGACTTGACGCTTTTCCAAGATGCGATGGCACGTTTCTGATTGGAGACTTCTTCATCGAGCTCGTCACGGAACCGTGCCTTGGGGTCGTCGGGGTAGCCGGGAATAAGACATCGCGGAGGTACCTGTCCTTGGTCACGACTATAATGTGATATGCGCTCCAACGGGTGGCCGATAGTCCAGTTGGCAGCGCTCGCACGCGTCCTCGGGATGAATGCACGCATTTCTGTCTCCTCCAACCCCGGAACCAGCAGGTAACCCATTGCCGAGGCCCACGCTTCATTGCTTAATCCTTCCATGAGAGGGGTGAGAACCTTGCACCACCACCGAACAAGCCCCCAGTCGTCGAGGACATGTTTGCCGCTATTGCGAACGCTTCCGGGGAAGAGATATTGCGATTGCGCGCGGGCGAACAAATTTACAACGGACTGGACATGGTCGCGGCGCCGGTGATCAAGAAGATAGGCAAGGAAGGTTGCGCAGACCTGGCGGATCGGTGATGGTGCATCCTTGGGCAGACCGAGCAGATGGAGATAACCCGTCGAATCCGCTTTGGAGACAAAAATAGTAGTCTGGAAGGCGGTGGTGAACACATAGACCTCGATAGCAAAAGCCAGCGTCCGATAGCGGACTTCTGGGGGCTTTGCTTGGTCGGCACCCGGCAAGGAGCGTTTAGCGGGAGCAGCAGCAGTGGACTTGTCAGGAGGGTAGATTGAGATGGCGAGAAAATGGCTCTCCCTGTACGTCTTGTCGGGGCGCTGACCTGGTGGAGCAGGGCACAGGGGCTCGGTGCGCGTTGGGGGTGTTGAGATATGATGGATGCCAAACTTGTAGCCTTGGGGGAGGGCGGATGCGAGTTGCTCCCGCAGGGACGCTGCTCTGTTATGATCGTCACTGCGTGGACCAGGAGTTGGTGCTGACGGCGCGGTAGATGACATAGCGGCGAGTGACCAATGGATGGCGCCTCGTATGTACTGCTCTGTTGGCGCTTCGAGGATGTGAGCAGGACTTGTGCTTGGGTGCTAGGAACACACGCCCAAGATCATAATAGGGTCTTCGAACTGAAGTTGTGAAAGCAATCTGGGAATCTCAGGTTGGTGTTCGGGTGCTTTGGTAAAGCTGGAACAAGGATGCACGGGTCAGATCGATAAAGAACAAATTCACGTGGAGAACTTGTGTTTGGATGTTTCATGGTTCTGAGGTGTCAAAGGACGGTGAGGTGCGAGGCAAGGCTCCAGGCGAATCAAATGTCATTGGTCAATTGGACGAGGCGACACGCCCCACCTCACCAGCCCGAACTGTGTAATTTACGCACCTGATGGGGCATGCAATTACACCTTGTTACGCGTACTTTACGTGTCCCAGCAACCCCACGTTCCGCCGGAGTGCTTGGCAACCTGGATCCCGAAAAAAATCACGGGCTTGGGACTTCAACACCAGCAGCCCAGAGCTCCGCAAGCGTCGAGACGCCGGCCTCCCAGATAAACGCTCTTCCGAATTCCAGCGACTCGACCCCAATGCCCCCTCATCCCTCACGAACCGTCCTTTCGGCGACCACTCAGGCCGTACGACAATGTGCCTGTTCCTCGCATTCGGCCTTCTCGAGACCTTCGGTGCTGGGCGCCCGCCAGCTCTCTTCCTCGCCAGCAAGATGCGATTCTGAAGCTCCCGAGTCGACCGCCGGGCAGCAGCAGCAACGGCCGCGCTGGTCATACACGCCAGAAAGGATGAAGGGTCCGGGGTTCTCGATCAACATTGTGAAGAACCCCGCCAGGAAAATCTGGCACAACAACGAGGACCCCGCCAAACTTGATGCCATGTACAACCGCCTGCTGGGGGCCAAGGGCGATACCATGTTGCCAGACGAGATCAAGTGGCTGGCTGTCACGCACAAGAGCTTCGATCAGGGAAGGAGAGGGTTCAACACGAGGCTCGCATACTTTGGTGGGTGCTCAGCTCCCGGTTTGAAAAGAGTAGAGGAAAAGAAGACGTGCTAACGTGGTTCGTTTTACTTGCAGGCCGGTTGATTCTTGCGCTTGAGACAACACGCCACATTATGGTCTCACCGGCGACTCGGCGGAACTCACTGGCTCAGGATGAATTTGGCCGCGAGCCGTTCCAACACCCTGCTCTTGCAAACGTCGACAAACTCCAGGCTCGCCAACCCCGGGACATTGTATCAAAAGAGAAGCTTGCGAAGCTCGCTCTGGATGTCGGGATGCTTGAGGTCGTCCGGTGGAAGCCGAAAATGGTATGTCAGCTTGCAGCCCCGGCCTGCTTGACTTGTTGGTAAAAGAAATAGCTGACGAGCTGTTTGTCCCTCTCCAGCCCGAAAACCTTGAAGGGTCGGGTCTGACAGTTGTCCTTAATACCTCGCTCTTTGCCATTATTGGCGCCATATCCCTGCAACACGGCGCAGAAGTAGCTCAACAGGTTGTCCGGGAAAAGATTCTTCGAAGGCTTGGGGCGTAAACTGTATGCCTGTGTAATGATAGACTTTGTACCTGATATCCTGTACCATATGAATGTGGGTGTGAGGATATGTGGCTGGGCAACCGCAATGCCCCCGTTTGATTGCTGTTCTGTTCTGTGCCTCTCAAATCTCCGATGTGAGACGCGGAGGGTTGGTCAGGGAGTATGTATTGACCCGATGTCTCAAGGCGACCGTGCTGTTAGTGGTTGTGCAAGCAGAGAAGGGGAAATCCCTCTTTTTATCCTGAACGTCGGCCTGGTCCTTCATTAGTCCGGTACGCAAGTATTACTGTGTCTCTCTGGCCCTCAAGTCGGGTTGGATGGAGATGAAATCCAGACACAAGATATACAGCCGTCTGTCGATATAGCAATCACAAATCAACATCGCTGATTAATTACCCCAGGTGCCTTGAGATCCTAGGAGGGATCATCGGGCTCCGAAATTGGCCGTCTCTCTATTGTGCATACCGCATCTTTAGGATGAGAGCAAAATATATGAGTTTGGTAATAGTCGAGTTGGCCATCCTGCGAGACTACAGAACAAGGCTGGCTGTCACCTACCTGACCTCGATCGAGCCATGTGAAATACATGGGCACAGTCTGGGGGGGAGAAGCAGAGTTTTTATGACAGTCACAAAACACAATGAAATGAGGTTGTAAAAAGGGATGGCGGCAGGCAGAGTCTGGTAATCCAGACAATTTTGCTCTAGGTAAAATATGTGATGAAACGCAGAAAGAATGCAATTGTAGTACTGCCAACCCATCAAAATGCACCGTGGCTGAAACGAATGAATGCGTTGCCAATGTCGTACATGATCCGAAAAGGCCAAATCAAGTATCCCAAACCCAAACTTTCCAAATCAAATGCAAAAACCCCACCCGATTGATGTGCCAAACAGGTTCCCAGGACCGCATTGGCCAACCCAATGGCTGCGATGCTTCTCTGATCTGGTGAGTTCCTGGCTCCTCCTAGTCGCCGCCCGAGTCCATTTCCTCAGTCCCAAGTCGGACTGTACCATCTCAGATGCTTCGTGCCTTGACAGGTCGCGACCAGGCAGTTCTCAGTGATTAGCCGCGGAGATCGACGTTGCTGAACGATGTATAATCGCTAGGCGGGCTCTAGAGGTTGCTGTAGTCCAACACGACGACGCTCGGGGGCGGGTTACGAGAGAGATCGGCTAGTCGTCCCACTCGACCTCACCGCCATTCACCCTAATCGCGACACCAGGAGGAACTATGAGGTTGCAAGTGCCGGAATGCGTCGTGATGTAGTTGCCGCTGTCTTCCTTTTGCCAAAAAAAGGAGACCTCGCCTCCCTTGAGGTGAAGCTGGGTTTCCTTGTCTTTTGGCGGGTACGGGCCAATTGTTAACTTGCTTGTTGACCTCGGCACCACAGGATTGTTAACCGTCCTCTGTCCCCGTATATTAGCATTCTGGTCACTGCATGCTTTAATAGTGCTCACGTACAATTAAACTGGAGAGTTTGCGATGCTCCTCTGCCGACAGCGGCATCTTGTTGGGGTGCTTGTGACGAGGTGGGATTAAGTTTGGGTTGTGACGAGTGGGAGGTCAAATCGAGGTTTGATGCTTCAGCGTGTGTCTGTGCTGGTGAAGACGAGGGAAAAGACGAGACGCCGGGAGATTATTTGCTTATTTAAGTTTCTCTATCCATGTCACTTTCACTACTCCGATGTGGGATCCTCCGGATGTTGTTGTTGGCAAGGATCCTTTCATCCACCCGCCCCATCCACCTACATCCAACCAGTCGGTCTGTACAGAACATCGCTGCTGCTATGCCCCGAGACTTTGTTGGAGCCCGACGACACTAAGGGAATGTGAGGCTGGAACTCGTGTTATGGCTACTTGGCAAGGCCCCGCGGGCTGACGTGGCGTAGTCTACACACCATTCGATGTATGGCTCTTCAGGACTGTGGAGCTGAACCACCGATCGCCTCCTTTGTGGCAGGGCGGCAAGCGCGGTGATGCCCCATTGGATGCTTCACTTCAGCTATGGCCGTTGGGCCGCCATGGCAGTCAGCTAAGCCGAGGAGCCGACATGTCAAGCGCGGCAACGGCGTATGTCTGTGGGTGCTGCCGGCAAGACAGATCGTGCAGATCTTGAAACTTGGTACGTACAGGTACCATCCTGCCTGTGGCGATCGGGTGCAGCTGCCGGATCGACTGGGCACCAAGTCATGGTTTGTTGTCCACCTCCACTGTTGTGCTGGACTGCAGCTCGATCCGACGAACACCTTAGCGTGAGGCGGGGAGTCTCATGCAGCGCGGAACACCTTCCGGTCTGCCGATAGCCAACGCTTCATATCCCATCAGTGGGCTGGTTGGCTCATTTGAAGATGCGATGACCACCTAAAAGGTCCCCAGTTGAGGATGTCCAACGGTCCCGTCAGAGCTGCAGTAGCGCACCGCTCCGCTGGACAACCAACTCATACGTTTGGGGCGACACCTTCCATTGCTCCGCTCCTGCATGGCTTTTCCACCCGCCTCAATCGTTTGTCAATCAGATCCTCCATTGGAAGGCAGTGATTCAGAGAACGTGGTTTAATGTTTCCCCATAACAGAACACGAGTGTTCTAGGTCGGCTGGCGCTTGATTCTAGCCTGTTAGATATGGTTGATGTTTACCTCAGGGTCACCAACACCACTCAGGAGGAGGCATGCTGTTGGGAAAACACTGGAGCGAAGCAAGAACCTGTCTGATCGAGGCTTGGGATTCTTGGCCCATCACTGCCCTCCATCGTCTCGCCCTATGTCTCGAGATGTCTGCCAGCCCAGGATGTCCACGTTCTGTCACCATGCCAAACAAGACATTTCGTGGACCAAATGATTTCGAGCCATCTCACTCTTCTGGCTACCTCAGCATTTTGAAAAACCAGCTTGTTCGGATGTGATGTATCGGATACCTGGGCTGTGGAAGCAGGGATTCAGTGATGGATTGCCACCTCATTCGGGCAATGTCACGGTGCCGCGTTGTTCACCTGATCTTGTTGCCGGCCGAGACTCTCTATGTTAATATGACAGCCGGCTAGTAGTGGCAAAGCGTCCTTCCATGCATAGACTCCAGCTAATACTGCATCCCTCCGTGGGCTGGAGCACTTGGCGGGGGAAACTGAGAACAACCAAGGTACATCAATGTCCGATGGATTGGGTATTGTTACTATTTCTCCCGACGATCTAGGTCGCGGGTACTTTCTGATCTCTCCTATCCCATGCTGGCTGAAGCTGACCGCGGGTTTCCGCCCTCTGCATCTCCATCCAACTCCTGGCCAATCTCGGGACCACAACGCCTCGGCCATGATTGCCAAGTGTAACCTATCACAGAGTGCCAGCAGCGCCAAAATCGTGGAGAAGCTCCGTTACCCTGGCGGACATTGTCTTCTCACCCTCGCGAACCCAGACCTGTGACGTGTCAAGAAGCCTAGCCTGCAAAAAGTACAACCAGATATGAGGGAGTGCTTACCCTGGGATCGTACTTCTTCTTGTTGGGCTTGTTGGGGCCCTCGGGGTTTCCGACCTGGGTCTTGAGGTAGTCGATGTTCTTGGTGATGTAGTCACTGCGGTCGTTTGTCAGTCAAAGCATATCAGAAGAGGAAGACACATCAGGACAGCACGAACCGGATGCCAGTCAGATACGCCCACTGAAGATCGGTGTCGACATTGACCTTGACCACACCATGCTATCGCCTGTCAGTATCGCGGCAGGTAACTGGGTTTGGCCGTAGGGCTTACGCTGATGGCAATGCGGTATTCCTCCTTGCTTGAGCCGGAGCCTCCATGGAACACGAAGAAGACTGGCAGGGTCAGCCAATATCGAAACTCATCCTGGAATGTTGACTGTCATACCGGGCTTCTCCTCCTTGCCACCAAGCTGCTGAGAGACATAGGCCTGGTGCTTGCCAAGGAGCTCGGGGTGAAGGCGGACATTGCCAGGGGCATACACGCCGTGCACGTTACTGTCGGAAATTCGTCAGTACAGGCAATGGCACAAGATAGATGAAGCAGATATAATTACCCAAAGGCGGCAGCGATCGAGAAGTAGTTAGAGATAGGGCGGAAGGCTTGCTCACTACACCAGCCGTTAGCTCCGTGCCGCTGATAGCCATGGCAAGTGATGAACCCACATCTTCCAGATATCCTCGGGTCTAGCGAGCCGCGTTAGTCATGGCCTAAGAGTGACCTGCTGCGATTAGGTGGCAAAACTCACTGAGTATAGAGAGCGGCATTGTCAACCTGCAAAACATGCGTCAGCGCCCAGGATCAGAGGACAAATGATTCTTCCCACGACATACGCCAGTGTTGTCGACACCATCCTCTTCGCCGCCCTGCATAGCACTGTCAGCATGCGTTCTCGTGACGACAATAGGCCGGGGGGTTCGCCATCATACAGTGATGCCAATCTCCATCTCGAGCCATTGCTTCATGGGGGCCATGCGCTTGAGGTACGAAACGCAGGTGCTGATGTTCTCATCGACAGGCTCCTCTAGAGGTGTTATTAGTACACACATGGGAATTTTGCAGGCAGCAATATGAACCGCGCCGAATAAACCTACCGGACTACGCAAGTTAGTATGAAGAATGACATTTCCATGTGTGGAGCCGGGAGAACGTACCAGGTCAATCATGTGCGAAGAGAAGAGGGGGACGCCATTCTGCTTGAAAAACTTTTCATCCTCATCGAGCATGCCGTCGAGCCACGGGAGCAGCTTCTTGGCGCAGTGGTCGGTATGGACTAGAAATGTACGTCAGCGACCGCTGATCTGGCTCGTGAACAGGAAGAGCGTGTTGACGTACGGATGACAGGAATGCCATAGAGAGGGGCAACGGCGCGGATGAAGTGGGCAGCAGCAATGGCACCGCCAACCGACGCCTCCCGCTTCTCGGCGCTGTCCTTCACACCCTTGCCGGCGAAGTAGGCGGAACCGCCCTGGCTGGCCTGCAGACTGACCATCGACTGTCAGTCTCGATCAAGGATATGTTTCAGATGGGGGGCCACGGAGAAGCATACATGATGGGGGCCTTGGCATCACGGGCGGCCTCGAGAGCGGCGATGACGGTGCTGGAGGAGGTAATGTTGACAGCCGGGATGGCGAAGCCCTTCTCACGGGCGTAGGTGAACAGCTTCAGCACATCGTCGCCTGCCGAATTGTGATTGTGGTCAGCTCTATGTTTCGCTCGATGCCGATTTCGGATAGGCACTCCGCACCATAGATGACGCCGACGGGCAGGTTGAGGTCCTATGCAGGCGCAATGTCAGCAAAGAGACAAATAGAAGGACAAAACTCTGCAAATTGGAGTGTTCCATACCTCAAGGATACCCATTTTGGTGGCTGCGGATGGTTGATGTTAGATGGGATAGATGGAAGGTCGAATGGTTGGCTGTGTCTCGAAACTAACAATTGGCGGGGTAAATCCAATTTGTTGCTGGACAGAGGGTTTGCGATGGACAGCGCCTCAACAAAACAAACAATCCCGACTCAAGAAATACTTGACGGCGGAGAACAGAAAAAATGGGGGGAACGTGTCTCGCAGAAATGATAGGCCGGGTCCGATGAGGGATTTGTATATGACGCACGGGGGAGAGCTTCAAGTGACTTCAGCTCCAAGCTCTAAGTCGAATTCGTCGATGTCGGAGAGCAAGACGGAGCACTCCCATGGCATTTCAATGGGGACCAAGCTTGGAATGACCTGAGGGTCGGATGCGGGGTCGGCCGATAGCTTTCCCTTCCAGGCTCAGAGCGTTGTTGAGATCGCTCCAGCCATGGATATCGGGTCCGTCCCTGTCGTTGCCCGCCGCGGGGCAGGAATTGGGGGGGCCATTGGGAAGTGGGGGGTCCTGCCGTCTCGGCGCCGGACACCCCACCGAATTGCACACTAAGCGGCACCAGAGTTTACGTCACAATCTGGCCGAATGCCCCACCCAGCTTCCGATCTCGATTGTGGTCATGCCAGGAGCGACGGGAAGACCGGGCAAGGAGCCCGCCGCCCAGGAATATCATGGGCCCAGGGAGAAATGAGCGCTATCAATTGTCTTGGGGGTGTTTGTATTTGTTTCTGTATAGAGCAACGACGCGGATTGACACGCGGAGTGCCACCAGGCCGTGCTCATGTCCACGACAATGCCGTCTGGCTGCGAAATCCATCGTTTCTGACCATGTTCGGGATCCAGAGGTCTTGGCTCGGCCCAGCACCGGCACGATCCGGAAACCCGCCATCAGATGCTGTGCCTGACATGTCCGCACCGGGCCAGCCTGGCCAATCTCTTGACACGCTCAGCCCGTTGACACGATCTGCCCTTGGTGCGAAAGCCCAGCTGACCTCGGTTTGAGCCGGGTGCGAGCTTCACACGCCTGCATGAGAATGGGCGAGGCCGAACTTGGACTGCCGAGAATCCGATGCTGCCGGGAGACGCGTCAGGGCGCCAAAGGGCAACCCGAGACGACGACATCCAACGACCCTGCCGCTGGCTTTGAGTGTCTTTCTCTCTATGCTCCTCCGTACCTACCGTCTCGGTCACTAAGCACCACAGCCTTCGACTAAGCTTCCATTCCTACCTCTCTAAGGTACCTTCAGACCTCCGGTCCAATCGAGGCCAAGCACCTGTTACGGGTTGCACTACGCTCGGAACATGGTGAGTTCACGATATGCATAATCCGCGCTGAGAGTTGATTTGCTTCTTGAACATTCCAAATATCATTTTCCATGGCTGTACTGACTGGGCTTAAAATGACGAAACCCGAGCGATTACTCATGCCCCTTCAGCTAACCATCAAGCACGAAAATCCAATCATTCTGACCTCTTTCTATCCCGAGCAGCACCCTCCGAGGTTTACCCCCTCACCCTCTTCTTGATGCGGATAGTGGCCTTCAGAGGAGGCACCCTATTGATACTAATCCACATGTTACGCGGGCGCTCCGGCATGAGCTTGATGTCGTAGTTCAACACCAAGTGCGCCACGAGGAGCTTGAGTTCGCTGGCCGCAAAGAAACGGCCGGGGCAGGCATTTCGCCCGTGGCCAAACGCAAGGTAATCAGGACTCGTCGTTGCGAACGCCTTTGTCGCGCGTTTGACGTAGTCGATGTTCTGGTCGCTGCGCTCCTCGGCAAACCGGAACGGCCGGAACTCGTTGGCGCCTGGGTACACATTCTCGTCGTGGAACACAGGATAGCTGGGACCGACCACTGACCAGCCGTGCGGGACCTTGACGCCCGACGGCGTTACGGCGCCATCCGGTGCCGTGACGTAGCGTGCTACACCAACGGTGACGAACGAGTTCAACCGAGACGACTCCCGCAGGACGCTGTCGAGCTTGTGCATCCGCGACAGCGCCCGCTTGTTCCACTGCCCCCCGTACTCGGCCAGAATGCCTTCTATCTCGGCTCGAAGCTCGTCGATGTATTCCCGCTTTGACGCCGACAACTCCAAGATGGCGTTCGTGATGGCGAAGGATGACGTGTGGATCGAGGCAAAGTTTAGAAGAAGGATCCGGTCGGCGAGCGTTTCTGGCCTCCACATGTACGGATCCCCCAAGCTTTTTGCTTGCCTAATGGACCACTGGAGAAAGTCGTTGGGCTCAGCCCCCGCCTTGTCACCGAGGCCTTGTTGACGGGCATCATACTCGGCCAGCCGCTGCTCGATGGTGGCCCGGAGTATGCTTCTGAGGCGTCGCGTGCGCAGGTGGATGAGGATGGTCAGGAACAGGGCAACTGTTGGCCGCAGCGGCTTCCACACCAGGCGCAGTATGTTCGCCACCAGCGGCACGTCCTTGGCATACTGGATGCCCTCTTGGAGCATCGCCTGGTTGCGACAATGCGGCTTTCCCACAAACACGCGGTTCGAGACGTGACCGATGATTTTGCGCAGGGTGTCATAGACGCACACCTCCTTGTAATCCGATGGTGAACCCCAAGCCTCCCCAAACGCCCAGGCCGCTTCGTCGGCGACATCAGGCACTAGATTGCCGATCTCGCTTGTCAGAGTCGTCGTGATGATCTTTGTGTGCAACGGGTTATATATCAGCGATGGATCGGTGACGGTATAGTCGATTTGGAGGTCGTCCATGGTTTTCACATGCATGCTGAGCACTGATTCTGGCTGATCGCTGACCCATTGGATTTGAGAACGAGGCAATGCCACCGTCTTGGTTGTTCCCAGGAACGGCATGAGAACAGTTTGCTCTCGGTACTTCTCTTCGGCCTCCAGCACGGCCGACTTGAAGTCCAGCGTGTTTCGTATCGCGGCCTGGTAGAATGGGAACCAGTCGCCCTTGCGGGAACCGACAACCGGGAGCTTGGGCCGCTGCAACGTAGCTATCACAAACTGGTGGACAATGAAGGCTACAATCGCCACTGTGGGGCCTAGGACGGCCGGTCGAAGAAATAGCTCGATCATGGCTATGCCGGGCGACGCTAAATCCCGCTCCCAAAGGCGAAATAAAGGTGTCTCGAGTAGTGGTAGTGATGAGGAACAGGATGCTACAAACAGCAATGTCGATGTCGGTGCCCTCCTGGCGAGGAGGTTTCGAGGGGAGATCTGCGACTGAACCCGGCCAGACTTGGTTCCCGACGGGATAGTGGAAAGTTCAGTTCCCCGACAAGTATCCGTGATTTGATATAATCTGATATCGATAAGACGCCTTCGGCGTCGTTACTGTATGCGTTTTGAGGCTCCCCGAAGTGTTGGTCTTCTAATATTGCGCTAGGCATCATTGCAAGGGAGACCTTGAGTCGCATTGTGAGTTGTAGATCGGAGTTGTGGGTGCTGGAATGCGTCTGTCCTGTTCCTAATAAGAACCTCTCTTTGGGACTGAGGCACTGAGTACCACCTTCAGCTTTCTTTGAGCCAAGGAAATATTCCCGTAGGTGCCAGACGAACATCGTTCGGGCGGGGCTTGCTGCAAACCCGAGTACCTGAGCTGCCCAATCTCATCCCACTACCTACCGATACGCAATTACTACCCCCTGGTCCAAAGTTCCCAAGCCGATGAGCAAGATCTGGCAACCCTCTCGCACAAGACCACAGTTCTCGCCGCCGCTGTGGGACTATTGCAGCTCGCTGGGTCTGTCTTCGGGCCCATCCAATCATTCTCATTCTTTCAGTTGGGTATTGTTGTCTCTATCAATGACAGGTTCATGTTCTGGTCATTTGTCTCATGTTGTTGGGAATGTCAACTTGAGGTCCTAATGGCACTTGGCCTAAGAATGACACGACAGTAGAACACAGCGTTGCTTGCATAGACGTCCCAATGTTTACTTCTCGCCATTCTCATGGTCTAACACATTATCGACACACTATTGTTGTTACTCGAAATCGCACTGGCTTGGTCCTTTGGTCCCTCTGGCGATCCCAGAGCAAAGTCCGAAGCGACCTGCATCGACACCAGAATTTCCTGTCTTGGAAGAATCTATTACAGCTTGATCACAAATGACATCGAAACAACACGATTGATCAATCTCCGATGGTCATTTCGAGAAAGTGTTAGCTAGTTGGTCAAAGTAAAGCGCGGGTTCTGTTGCTCTCTCAGAACTATTGAAGTTCATTAATCGCAGCCACCTAAGCATCCTTTGCTCATGAGTGTGTTTGCAAAGTTGGTATCATAATGACCTGTATTAGTATTATCCATGGACCACATTTGGTTGCCAGGCTGGCCTGAGGTTGAGCTGGTGTGATTACTATGTTTAATGGATCAGCTTAGTGACGAAGAAACAACAACTGGCCTAGAGGGGAGAGGAGCCGGCTGAATGAGAGCGGTTCGAAGAATTCAAGTCTACCTATTCAGGTATTACACCTAGGAGGTGTATGTGGAAGAACGAGAAGAAGGAAGAGGGCGAAGCTAGGCACATTATTATACTACATATTAATACCAGGCCCCGGCGTTTGCTTGACCTTCCAGATCGCTGTCTTGTGTCACCCAGTGAAGTCTGCCCCAGGACACCCCTGATGTGCTGGGCTCCCGTGTGGGAGTTCGATGATTGGGAAATGGAATACATCTATTACCTTGTACTTTGATCTCTTGGCTGCCTGGCTTTCTTCCCTCTGCGGCCCGGCGGAGTATCATCGTGGACTTGTCCCGTCCTTGGCGGTTTTACATGCGGTGGTTTATGCTGGAAGCCAAGCCTTGGGTTTATCTATCTGAGCCGCCTAGTCCCTGGGCGCATAGCAAAGCCAGAGTCGCCACAACTCCGACCCGTTTGTAGACCATGGTACACCATGGCTTGTAAATGGCCGATCCGCGCACGGCGTCGAAAACACATCATACCAGACACGTATGCTGGGATACGAATCGACACATTAGTTTCGATCCTATATTAAAGGAAGCTCGCCCTGGCTGGAATTTTACTAGGCAGTGTCTATTATGTGATACTGGTTCCGGGATTCACTGCCCAACCTCCTCGACCGGTATCGTTCTGGTCCCACTGATGAATACCTTTCCATGAACCTGAATCCTATACACCGTTCAAAAACAGCGGATCATGAGATGTCAGTCAATGAATCCATCTCGACTATGCGAGCTATGGCGTGTTATTGACTCCCACAGCAGTATATCGTTCTGGCGCATCGTATGTGCTGCTTTCCTTCGCAGCTCTCACGGCCACTGCTCATATCGTCCCACAATGTCCGGGAAATCTCATTAACCCATTCCATGCCCAGGGCCATTGCATGGCTCCCATGGATGACGATTCCCCACTAAAATTCCATCACAGGACAGACGTTCCTTGGAGCCACCATCCTTATTGCATCTCGACAGTGAACACAAACGTCCCGGAGAAGCTTTGTGTCTATTCTTCCACAGCATACAACGACGGCACCGGTGTTAGTGTTGTCGCCAGACCCTGGACTGCAGCGAGCATGACTGGCGCGATTCAAGATACCTTTCCAGCTTGGATTTTCCGACGCCATCTTGCTCACCAGGGGCGTTGGGTAACGAAGGATGACGTCCCATACACTGTGGCCCCAGTCCCGGGGAAAGGCTTGGGTGTGGTTGCTACTCGACGTATCAAGCAGTTCGAGACCATCATGACAGGGTTTCCCGCCATGATTATTGACAAGGATTTCCTCTTTTCTGGGGGGAATGAATCGCTTCCAGAAAGGACTCACTTGTTTCAAACGGCACTCGACCAGCTAGCAGATCAGGAAAGGTTCCTCAGTCTAGCAAAGGGAGATGGACGCCGAGGGCACGTAGTGGAGGAAGTGGCCCGAACCAATGCATTTGGAATCACTATAAACGGCCGAGAAATGAATGCGGTTTACCCAGAAATTGCGGTTGGTTACCCCCCTCGGTTTCCCTGGGATCCTTTACAAAAGGAGGCCCAGTAGCTTGGTGCCTGATACTGATTTGTCTGGTCCATTATTAGAGAATCAACCATGATTGCGACCCCAAGTGAGTCAATGGCACTCGGGGTTTGTATACATAGGAATGTTAGGACTGACGAAGCCCAGTGCAATTCCCAAGTTCACCGAGAACAACCTTGCCTTGTCTACCGTTGCCCTTCAAGATATCGAACCAGGGCAAGAAATCACGCTCAGCTGTACGATATGTTATCGCCTCCTAGTTCTGATTCGGGGGAATCGAATGCTGACTGTAATCAGACATTCCTATCGGGATGCCAACGGCACACAGGAAAAAGGCTTTGGCCAACTGGGGCTTCAATTGCACATGCAACTTGTGTACCTCGTCCCCGGAGCATCAGGCGGTCTCAGACCAGCGGAGGGAGCGGCTGGTGGAGGTCTACTACGCCATGCAGGAGGAAACCACGACGTACGATATCTTAGTCGATCTCAGTCGTGAGTTCATTCAACTGGCGCGTGAGGAGAGGTTGCTCGCCAGGATCCCTGAGTATTATCAATCCTTAATGCGAATCTTCTACGCATTCAAGGACGTGGAGACAGCTCACAAGTATGGCACGCTGTCGCTCAGGTTTGGCCAGATATTTTCAGATCCAGAAGGCGAGTTTGTCTCTGTTGTTCGGCGTGAATTGGATGAGGTCGACAGAGCGTTACGGGAGCGAGTGAAGGAACCATGAGCTCGACCCATGATTGAAGCAAAACGCTTGAACAACAAGGATTGGGTTTAGAATAAAATCAGAAGCCACACTTTGCTTCACTTATCACTAGCAAATCCAACATATTCAAGACCATGCTCCGAATTGGGCGACCAACACCTTATTATTCTGACGTCATGGGGTCAAAAGGCCGAGCATAGGGTCTAAGTACCTAGATGAGGTAGTCACCTAGTACATCTGGCGGACCGATCAGTGCAAATGCCCAAAGACATTTTTACACACTTCGTCCGTGGCTCTTTCAAGGCAAGCCATTATGTGTCCAGCACTCGGTGGGAGGATACCTTAATTGCATGACTGGAAAATATTATTTAGCTTGTTGGCAATGTTTCGGTAGATGTTGTAGGACTTGATAATGGGGCTTCTGGATTGAGGAACTCTGCTGTGTCTGTCTGATTATGAGGAGGCGAGCTTGAGCAATGCCCAACTGCTAACATTCTTGAGAGTATGGTACTTTGTATCCTTGTCCTGCGAGGTGGCTCAACCACATTCCGATTGAATAACAATAGCATGATACTGAGGCTATTAATAATATTTTACTGATATTCATTCACACTGAGCTAATTATGTCAAGTTCAAAAACAAGATTTACAGGATAATAATAGTCGCGATACAGACTGAAAGTAACCATCACCCGTTGTTTGCGCACCGTGAACCATACTTTGGATGGTTATAAATAATTCATTGAGGCTCATGAAATGTGCTATCCATGGTCCAAACTTTTTGATAAAAAACAAAGATCATAACGCCAGGAGCTAAAGCTGATAGCCACTCGAGAGTCCAGGGCCGTCCTCCTTGATTCCGAATTCAGCCAGCGACGATATATATTATTAAAGAAAGCTAGTAAGTTGTGGACTGAGCGACACTAATTATTTCTTCGTTCCCTGGACAACAGAGAGACGCCCGGCACTAATGCGCGCAATATTATATCACTTGTATGAACGATACGGAACGAGTCGGACTGTTACGGACTCTTGAGTCTCTGGAAAGCTGTACTTGTAAGACCACCAACTAATAAGTTGAGGGCCAGCCGAGGACTGGAAGCTATTTGTGCGGTGTAATTGGGATCTCAGTGTAGCATTCACCTGTACTACTAGTAGGCGCAACATGTCGAAGCCGCTGCATTGGTGTATGACTTTGCCACCCAATAAAACCATAAAGTGGTCCCTCCCGCATACCCGTGGGACTCATTCAGGCTGTCAGCCACGGAATAAATGACTAAAGAGATCCGCGGCAAGCGACGTACACAGTAGATCCGGGTTATTATTTGAGGTGGCTTGCACAACATCTCCCCTCATACGTAATACTCAAATTGTCGGGTTTTGGTCCAATGTGAGAACGAGACAGTAGGGAGCCTTAAGTCTACCCAGGGGTGAGCGCTCATTCATGATGCCTGGCAGTAATACGCAGTCAGACGGCAAGGAACAGATCTGGGCGACGCAAAGGTCAATAATTGAACGAGCCATGCCATTTGGCATCCAGACGCTGCAAGACTGAGTGGAGGATAAGATGGTCAAGATAAGTACTTGGTAGCCAACAGTCAGGAGCAGAACACTTGAAAACCCATGTCTCACTGATCGAGAATACCACTGGCTCTTTGTGGAAACGACACCCAAACACCTATCACAATTGTCGAGCCCGTTGGCAGGAGTTTCCATTTACCCGACGGCTGCAGATGGCGGGTGGTTGAGGGGTAAGGCGATGCAGAAAGGTACCCCGCTTGTCACTGATCTGCTGTGACCATATAACGACTGAAGTGTTACTCCATACTCCGTCGAACGTCTCACAGCGCCAACGGATCCGTCTCCTCGGGCGATCCGACTTCCAGGTCAAGACTGGCGTTTTTATTTGGACATGTAGGATATATTACATGGTGGGTGCTTGTTGAGGTGCCACTGGGAGTCCGGTGACATGCGGTACTGAGAGTGCGCAGTTGGACAGTAGTGTGTTGAAACAAGTTGGTTCATATTGACAACACACGCAACAGCCGTAAGCCACCCAAGCCGGCCTGGATAAGTTGGCTAAGCCAAGCTTCTTTTCCGGCAGTTCACACAGCCTCGGCGCGCTAATCTTGCCGTTGAGTGATACCCAGTCCTGACTAAGATCCGGCATCCGAGGACACATGCAGGACCAAGACCAGAGACAAGCCACGAGGCCCCGAGGACAAAGCTTGGCTGTGGTCAAGTCGACGGCGTCAGTGGCCGATGGATTCCTGGTCTTAAAAGGGATCAGTCCAGGCACGGAACGAACGAGATTTCGTGTTTTTAAGCATGGTGAAATACTGTGTAGTCTGCGCGAAGGCGTCGAGAATTGTCAAAGCCAATCGCTGTAAATTGGGCCCGCAGGCCCGGGCATTAATATTTAATCGGAGGCGACTTGGCCGCCAACAACTGCTCCTGCGTGTCATTACTTATTATTCCGTTATGTGCAGAAGTGGTACGCATGCTCGTTCGCCGCAGAATCCCCCGGACCCAGGTCCCGGAAAACATGGGAGGGAACGATATCGGCCAGGACATATTGGGTCTCTGATGCGGGCCGGCCAGCGAACCGTTCGCCCGACGTTTTTGTTGAGCCTGAGGTCGCAGCGAACACGACATGGCGACCGCAGACATCGGGGAGGGTAACCGGACGACCTGCCTTTTCTGGCTCTGGACGCGCAGCGCAGGATGACCATGGGTGGGTATCATCCATGGGGGGCTGGCAGAGACATGGAAACTTGCCTTGTTGGCCTGTTCCTTGCTTTCGGACGGACGGATAACTAAATTATCACAGCTATGTTACGTGCCGGGGACGCCGCGAGGCAGGCGGCCAAGCGGCTGACGGAGGGTTGGATCTGAATCTGGACATGGACCGCACTAACAGCTCACATATCGACTGAGATTTGGCGTCAAGAAGCCAACGAGAGCGGCGGCCTGCGGGTGGGATGTGGGTTGCGGTATTGGGGGAGCTTGCTTGACAGCATGGAGGCTCTAGCCTGCCTAGTGTATGTCCCTACCCTAAGCAGATCAGCCCAGTTTTGCATGTCCGTACCTGATGTATGGTTTGTTTCAGCGTCTAGAAACGCGAAGGGTGAGATGGAAGGCGAAAAAGCGTCTCGGTGTGTCTGGGCGCTTCGGCAGCTGTCAAGGGATGCAGGAGGAGCTTGGTGTGTGCCAACGGCTGCCAAGGACTTCGCCGGACAGGGACCCCTTGCCCTACCCAGCTTCTGGATCCCGCCACCCGAAGCTTGATGAAACGCAATGGGGAACCATGCTGCCGAAAACGATGTGAACCCTCGGGAAATTCTGCTTGATGAAGTGAAATGCCTATGCACCCAGAGCTAGCGCGGCTGATGTTTGCGAACACGCAGCTGCATTGCGATGACCATCACCGCTTGGTCATGGTCTTCCCGGCGGAAAGGAACATGACCAGACCCATGGGCTTTGCTCCTTCCAGGCACAAGGAGCGAAGGAGACTTGTCATTGGGGTATGGCTGCAAGAACCAACCTCGGGTTGGAAGCGCTGAGCGGTTGAGGCTCCAAGATGGCACCACCACAGCGTGGACGTGGGTACTGTGTAGAGGCCGCGGAGGCAAGCTACCCTACCACGAGTTTTCTGGGGAAGATGGAGACCTCATAGTTGCGCATCTTGATTGGGGAAGTGGATTGAACCCCACGCAAAGCTTCAAGCCTGCACCGTCAGACCTACTACACAGCAGACCAGGAGATTTGATAGGAAGCTGGGAATGGGGCAAGGGAAACCGAGCTCCATAACGGCAAATAAACTCGGGGGGCAAAACACAACAAAACCTGGGGAAGGGAGGCGGAGCAAGATTGGCAGAGAAAACGGGTCTGGGGAGATTTGAGATGGCGAGATCTCCCCAGAGTCGAGTGGAATCTGGGGAAGTGGACTCACCAGCGGCTCTTTCACAAGCTCAGGTGATCTTATCTAGATCACAGGTTAGCAACAGACTCTGAGACTTCTCCCTGTTCATGTCAAGTTTCCTTTCCATGTCACCAATCTGACAAACCCTGAGGAGTGTTTGCTCTATTTCCACCTGTTCATGCCAATCCAGATCAGCGTTAAACCATTAAGACCTGACATCTCAACCTTTAGTCAAACTCTGGGACTCGCGGAATATACCCGGGCCTCTCAACACCCCGCTAACCACAGAACCATCTCTACTCATTGTGCCATTCCAGAAGCCATTGTCCTTGTTGACATATGAGACCTCCATCTGTCCGCCCGAACTTCATGCCGCAGCGCCCTCTTTCCGAAGCCCAGTTTCAGCATGATGGCCACGAGCGCCTCAACCTGACATTGTCAGATGTGGCAGCTTTGGTGCATTAGGGCCATCGAAAACCACGTGGGACACGTGTAGAAAACGTGGGAACCGACACAAATCTTGATCCAAGGCACGCATCATGATCGTTCGTTGGTGTTTCTGTGTGTTGAAGAACCTGTCGATGGTGTGGGCTGGGGGTGTGTCGATTCCTTGCCTGTCGGATGCCGGCCCCCCGGCCGACGCTACTGCTCGTTGCTCGCATCCCGTTGGCCAGGGCATTTATCCGTCTGTCCGAAAGGCATCACCCGGCTTGCCGTTGACGGGTGCCACGTGCGGGGAGACGCTTGCCTCGTTTTGGTGCGTTTTGGGCAACGCGAGGCAAGCCGCTGCGAGCTGGGAATCGTGAGGGAGACGACATCATGTTCGTGAGTTGCCCAATGGCGGGCTCTGCTCTTCGCCAAGTCGGAGGTGTTGCACAGATCCAGGCCTCTTCCGGCTCTTTCGTGCCTCTGTTTCTGCTCTCTTTCTCTCTGGCTGGGCCAAGGGAACACTCTTTTGTTCGTTGGGTTCTCTGGAATCCGGCAAGGTCACACAGAAGGGGGTGGGTGGGGGTGAGATTGGCTCCTTCACACCTTGCGGTTGACGACGCCACCTTGGCATGCATTCTACATTCGGGATTGGCATCCATGGAACAACGGGGGGTTCTCCCACTGCACATCGGCCCGTTCAGATGACGGAGAGACATCCACGCTGGTAAGTATTGTCGAAAGGATGCCTGGTTTTGCGACTCACCGTCAGCTTGAGAGATGACCACCTCCCCAAGTCGCCTCCAGTACCCTCCACAAACTACGAGAGAAGATACTCCAGGGCGGGCCGCATGCGTTCAGTCCTTGAAAGAAAGGCATGCGTATCGGGGGTGTTATGAACACCGCATGGGCGATGAAATTTTTCATATAATTCGTGTGTTTTGTACGTACAGATAGATAGATACGTACACATATGGCCATCTTGGGCATCTTGGACACAACATCATGGTGTTGTTGCAGGCCGCATGCCGGACTCTCAGATGGCACTCACCCACCCACACCCCTCCCCCCTGGCAGCTGGCGGTGCGGAATTGTGTTAAGGTAGCCTGCCAGGCCAATCACACTAACCCTTCCAGTTATGGCACACCTCGACGCCTGCGACGATGTCAACGCGCCTCGTCTGTCCGGCGTGTGAGCTAAAGTCTGCCATCAGACCATCTTCGACAGACGGCGTGAACAAAACGCGCGTGGCAATCGCGCGGTGATGAGGGCGTTTGGGTGCGGCACAAACACGCTAGCCGTTTTACGACACTCCGCCGAGAATCCGGGGTTTCTTTTTTGTTTCTCTGGGGTGGCCGGGATGATGGTACTTACTATCTGACGGACGGACGGGTGTATCTGGGGAAGTGGAACCTCGACGCCGTTCCCATGCTCCGTGGCCTTGCCCCTTGACCGGCCCCGATCTGCATGGTAATTGCCAGATACAACGACAATGCGACTCCGTTGTCCGCGATGAGGGGTGTCTCCATCGTAAAGCTCCATCCCAACCGCACCGTGGGATCTCAGCAGGGTGTCGGTGTCTCCAACCAGGCGGAGACGGGAGGGGATGCGGCCTCATGTATAACAGTATAAGATATGACATCTCACCTACCCTTCATGCTCGCTTGGATGAATCCCCAGTGTTCCCAAAGAATTGGGTTACTCCAGACTGCCCTGGTACCTTCAGAGTCACATAGACTCCCGTGTCTTATATTATAATAACTGCATAGGCATCCCGACTCTCTTGTCTTCTCTTCACCTTCCTCTCGGCTCTCGATCTCTCATCCCCAGATTAGACCGCAAAGTCACAGCCATGGGTCGCCCTGACGAAGTATCGGCACCGGATGTGCCCACCACCGAGTCTGATAGCGTCACCAATGAGAAGGTCGCCCCCAAGGGCCCCGCCGTTGACGACATCAACGTCGAGAGCGCCGGCTGGGATGAGGCTTCGACCAAAAAACTCATCCGCAAGATTGACTGGGTCTTGATTCCTTTCCTCTCTTTCCTCTACCTGCTCTCCTTCCTCGACCGCAGCAACATCGGTAATGCTCGCCTCGACACCCTTGAGAAGGATCTCAAGCTTGACTCGCAACGCCTCCACTACAATGATGCCCTCGCCGTCTTCTTCCCCTTCTACGTCGCCGCTGAAGTGCCGTCCAACATGGCCATGAAGCGTTTCCGCCCATCCGTCTGGATTCCCAGCATCATGGTCGCCTGGTCCATCTGCACCACTCTGATGGGCATTGTCCACAATTATGCTGGCCTGATGGCTTGCCGTGCTGCTCTGGGTATTGCTGAGGGCGGTCTCTTCCCCGGAATCACCTACTAGTGAGTGGTCCTTGCCGTTGCTCAGCATCCATATGAGGGTTCCCGACGCTGACCACAACAATCTGAAGCATTACGATGTGGTACCGCCGCCACGAGTGTGGTCTCCGCATGGCTATCTTCTTCTCCGCCGCCACTGCTGCCGGTGCTTTCGGAGGTCTGCTCGCACGTGGTATTATGGAAATGAGGGGCATTGGTGGCCTTTCGGGCTGGCAGTGGATCTTCATTCTCGAGGGTCTTCTTACCTTCGTCGTCGGTATGTCCTGAGTCTCAGCCTGCGCCACAACGTCTCGATTCCCGGCAACATGGGGTTACTACAGCAAATGCTAACCGACCATTCTAGCCCTTGTCGCCTACAAGATCATGCAGGACTACCCGGCCACTGCCAAGTTCCTTAAGCCTGAGGAGCGCGCCGAGGTCGAGGCCCGGCTCAAGCGCGACCGGTCCTCGCTCGCCGATGAGTTCAACGTCAAGTTCTTCTGGGATGCCGTCAAGGATTGGAAGATCTGGGTGCACATGGTAATCACCATCGGTGTCTACACGGGTCTCTACTCGTACTCGCTTTTCTTGCCCACCATCATCAACGATCTTGGAACCGCCAAGACCCCCGAGGAGGCCCAACTGATGACGGTGCCCCCCTATGTCGTGGCGTGCATTTTCTGCGTCGCTGCCGGCTTCTACGCTGATAAGATGGGCCAGCGTGGCATTTTCATGATTGGTTTCATGGTTATTGCGTATGTCCAACCTCCTGAGAATTCAGCTGCAAGTTGCGGGGACGCTCAAGCTAACCGGAATATGACAGGATTATCGGCATGATCATGCTTCTGGTTACCGAGAACAGCGCGGTGCGCTACATTGGCTGCTTCTTCATGGCCACGGGTATCTACCCCAACGTCCCTCAGGGTGTCGCTTGGAACGGCAACAACATTGGCGGCTCGCTCAAGCGTGGTGTCGGTATTGCCATGCACGTCGGCTTCGGCAACCTCGGCGGAACCATGTCGGCGTATCTCTTCCTCGCCCGCGATAAGCCGAGGTACTATCCTGGCTTCGGCGCCCTGCTCGCTCTGCATGTCATGGCCCTTATCCTCTCCATCATCATGACCATCTATCTGCGCCGCGAGAACGCCCGCCGCGACCGTCTCTACAAGCCCCCCAGCGAGTATACCGAAGAGGAGAAGCTCGCCGAGCGTGAGAAGGGTGACCTGGCCACCTTCTTCCGTTATACGGTTTGAGGTTATGACATTTTTCGTTTCTAGGACCATATTTTGTTGAGGTTTTGCAATATGGAATGATATGGTCAGACTCCAGGTTCTCGGTCTTTGGTCGCGGTTCGCCGGCTGGGCTCATTGCGCCAAGTGATGGCGACGGTGACTTGGGTACTAAATGGTACAATAGAGTTACGATCTGTTGGGAATGGTATGGCTTGGGGCTCCGGATACATATCATCGGTTTCAGGGGGCTTTCTTCGGTGGGATGTCCTAGATCCTGCATGGAACTCGCTGGTGTTTCACATTGGGTTATCTTTGGACGTCTCTTTCATGTGCTTGACGGTGTGGGAATTTTGCAGTTGACTCTAATACACAGGTTGGAAGTATATCAAAATTGTTTCGGACGCTGATCACTTTTATAATTTGGACATTAACCATTGTATGTATTACTCGTACGTCACTGACTTGACGTTGAGTGGATGTTAGAAGAAATCGCCAAGCCAAGGAGAAAGGTGTCAACCACTTGTTCACTAACGGTTACGGCCCGAGTGAGATATATGTTCAATTATAAGAACACACTTATTAAGGTATCAAAAAGACATGTTTGATGAGGGACAGAGATAAATCAGGTAGGTCGGCACGTAGTTTTAAAGTAGTCCCGTTAAGAACACGGACACTTGTTGAAGGGACACTCCCTTCTGTGTGATAATATTTCATCAGAGACACTGGGTAGATGGAACAATATCTCCAAGTCAAGTCTGTGGAACCTGGCCTCCCCGAGGCAGGCTCAAGTCAAGGAACATCGAATTGTTTTTTAGATGCGCTGTCCTTTCCCATGGCATCACCAAATACTATATAATACATGTAGGCAAGGGTTCATCTCAGCTCACAGGCTCTCCCCCAAAACTCTAGACGCAAATTCCACCACAGTCGGCGCCGCCCTTCCTAGGGTCGCAATCGTCCCTGGGATCATCGATACACTTCTTGCCGCCCTTGCACGGGATGCCGGCGATACCGCCGCAGAAGACGGGCTTGACGCAAATTCCGGGCCTGTCGCAGGCCAGACCACAGCCGGAGACGTATGGGTCGTCAATGCAGATCTCGTCGTCAGCGCACTGGAGCGGCTTGACGCGGAAGCCGCCGCAGGGCTTGTAAGTCGGCGTCGGGGTGCTCGGTTTCGTCGAAGTCACAAGAGTGACGGGGATGGGCACGCAGTAGCCAGCGCAGTTCTCGCCGCGGTCGCACTCAGGGTCGATCTTCTCGCAGTATTGGTTGCTGGGGCAAGGGGCAATCTTGAAGCCACAGGGCCTTGGTGCCACCTTGGCTGTGGCAAGGCCGAGGAGGGAGAGGAGGGCAATCGAAAGGTACCGCATGTTGGAGACTTTATGACGGATTTCACGAGGCAGGGCTCAAGCCTTGACGTTATGGGGTTGTTGATAAACTGGTATGGCAGCAGGACCGAAAGGTGTTTCGAGACTGGGGAGTTAGGTGCCCTTTGTATGTCTTTGGATATCAGAGGGTTTCCAACGGTGTGGCCCCATTGGCCATGGCAAGTGTAGCATGGCCGCTGTTCGGTTCTCGTGTTTGTCTCGGCTGAAATGAAAGTGTGGTTCACCTGGAGTTGGTTTTGCATTCCTCAAAGGTTCGATACCACGGCGATCTTGTCCAAGATCCATTCAGAGCCAAGCCGGAGACAACTCCCGCTCACGTTTTGGGCAACGCAAGGTCCGGGCCATCGGCTTAATTTATCCTATTTTTAGGTGAACCAGCATGTCAACGGTCCCACATTGCACCGAAACCGCACATTCTCTGGGGTTCGGACACTTGGTTTGCCTTAATGTTGTCGTCACAATACTGTTGAAGGCGAGAACCGGTCGCGCAGTGCTTACTGAGAAGAGATGGATGTTGAGAGGAATACCATGGTTGCGACCCTACCCTAGGTTGCCGTTCTGAGTCAAGGGACTTGTCGTTCCGGTAAGCCAGGGGTTGAAAGACACAATTGCAACATCCGAGCTCGGGTCAATGACAATGTAGAACCCGAAACTTACCCAGGTCTTGGGGATTGTATGCTTCGCAGCATTAGGTGGCCATGTCATTCGGAGACACAGTCAAGTCGAGACGGCGATTGAAGGGAGTTCACATCGAGGGATATTATTGGGATGATGAGGGTTGTGATTTGGCCCGAAGGTGTGTAAAGTATTGCACAGATGACCAAATCCATGTCTCGGCTGATGGTTCAGACCAAAAATTCCTTATAGAATCTGGGAAATGGTATAGTTAGTATGATTCAGAGGTGGAGAACATACGTACCTCTAGGCGATGATCACTGCAGGATGGTAGACTCAGATCAATGGAGTAAATTGCCACACTCAGGCACTTGACCATAAGTCCCTTCGGTTATCAATTATCCGTCTTACCTTATTGTGGCAATTCAAGCAACCCAATTACAGGCTCTTGTTTATTCAGCATTCGATCTCATGCGAATCGAAGAGGACCTATGCATGAATACAATGTAACCCCTCGCTTGCTGGCCGACTTCACTTGTGAACCAAGACAAGAAATGTACATAGTACCTTATCTAAGGAACCTGGTAATTCCACTCGTAACATAGCTACTGTGTACATAGCAGGTGTCAACGAAGAGGTGATGGGGATGAGGTTCGAATAGACTTTGTCCTTGGCGGATCAACAGTGGCTCCAGTGTGCCTGGATGGACGTTGTATGTACATATTGTGTAGATTCTTCAAGGCGTGCCCACATTTAGTCAGTTTCATTTGAGACCCACAACACAACTGCGTCATTTTCACCTCCCCCGCGATTGTGCGTCCACAACGTCCTGCCTAGGTATGTGACCTAATTCACATTGGACAACGCAAAGACACCAATACTTAACGGGATCCACGACAACAGAGCAGCAAACATGTCCTCTCCTCTCAGGGTTGGCTATGTGCCCGAGCATTTCTCAACCCCTCTTCACTTTGCCAAGAAGTATTATGGGCTTGAGGCCGAGCTAACCCCGTTCCCATCCGGTACGGGACATATGATCACTGCGATACGGGGTGGCGAAATTGATGTTGGCATCGGCCTCACAGAAGGGTGGGTGGCCGGCCTTGGGAAGAGCCAGGAGGCTGGGGATAAGGATGGGGGCTACAAGATTGTTGGCACATATGTAGAGACCCCATTATGTACGCAGTCCCTCTCCAGTGAACATCCTACCTCTCCGGCACGATACCACTTTCTTATCGATGCTAACAAACTCTTCTGCCTGCAGGCTGGGCTATCTCAACGGGAACAGATCGGCCCGAGATTCAGGATGTTGATTCCCTCCAGGGCCGTAAGATTGGCGTCTCGCGGATCGGTTCGGGCAGCTATGTGATGGGTTATGTCCTGGCCGACCAGCGCGGTTGGCTGTCAGCAAGCAAGGAGCGGGCGTCCCCATTCTCAGACACGGTGGTTCTCCACACGTTTGAGAACCTGCGCAAGGCCGTCAACTCGGGCGAGGCCGACTTCTTCATGTGGGAGCACTTCACTTCCAAGCGCTACTACGACAAGGGCGAAATCAGAAGGGTTGGCGAGATCTACACGCCGTGGAGCAGCTGGAAGATTGTCGCTTCTACCAGTTTGGTAAAGGGGGCTGAGCTTGATCCGAGGGTGGACGACTTGCTAGACAAGCTGAACCTCGGAATCAAGCACTTCAACGACAACCAAGAGGAGGCAGTTGAATTCATCAGCACACACCTGGACTACTCTGCGGAGGATGCTCGTGCTTGGCTCGAGACAGTCAGATTCCCGGAGAAGACTCAGGGTGTTGACCCCGCAGTAATTACCAAGACCGTCGACATCCTACGCAAGGCTGGGGTGTTGGCCGCGGCCGGGGGTGCGGATGCGGGCGCTATGATCGCGAAGACGCGTTGAGGTGTGTGACGAGGGCAAAGTTGTTTTGTATTATCTGCCCCCAAACGTCGGTCGCGCCACCCGATGGCATTTGCCATAGGTACCTCTGAGCGAAGCCCTGGCATGGTCCGTGACATGACTACCGGTGCATAACAATCAACTCTGGGCATCTATGTAGCCTGCGTCAGCCGAGAAAATGAACTCATTTTAAAGCCAAACGTCAGACATGGACTGTGGAATGTATTGTAGTGCGGTAGGGGAACAAACTCACGACATCCACATACGGGGGTTAGGTTTGTCCGCTCCGTCTCAGCTCACTAGTTTTCTTGGGCAGTAGGAGGAGTGAAATGTAGGTCTCGCTCGGCACTGCTATCGGTTCCCACGAATGGCGAACCACTCCCAGCGGGGTTCTACGCTGTCGTGGTCAGGCCGAAGCAATTTGTCGCGGTCGGACCCATGACAGCGCAGGCGGGCGGGCTGGTAGTGCCGAAGACCTCCCTGTAGCTGGCCTGATTGTTTTCCGAGATGCCGGGTCATGATTCCCGTCATGTCACTTTTGGGATGTGTTGGGGCTTGACCAGTACCGCTTGCTGAAAACGCATCAATCAAGACGAGTTTCAAGTCGAACCCGACGTCAAGGCGGGAGCTTCAGAGCTGCAGAGAGCAGGGAGACTGCAGCGGCGGTTGATTCAAAGAATGAGAGGAGTACCTACGAAGTAATTTCTGGTCTATAACTGAGTAAACTGCCAATACCACTGAGAGGAGAGTTTCTTAGTCTCTGTACCCCAGGTATTCAGGTGAGTACGAACCAGACCAGTACTGCCCTGTCTTTGCTGACTATGGTATTCCGGGTTTGGTCATAAGACAACAGACGGATATTGCCAAATCTGGCAATCCCGCCATCTCGGCCGTCGATTGTGGACAGGGCACGGGGCGGTTGCCGGTGGCGGCTCGGCTGCTGTAGGTGGGTGCCAAGATCCGAGCTTGGCATGCCCACCTGGCTGCACTTTCGGACCCCACCATCCACCATCATCATCATCTTCAACGACAAACCATCGACGCTGGAACCTTGCATCACCTTCTCGCCGACCGCTCAGCGGAACCCGACCGATCGACATCCCTCGAGTTCCCAACAGGATTAATATCGACATAGTCACAATCTGCGATGGTTCTTCAAGATCTCGGCCGCCGCATCAACGCGGCCGTGAGCGATCTGACGCGCGCTCCAAACCTCGACGAAAAGGTATCACTCGCCCTGCCACGTGTCCCTGCCTTGCTCTCCATGACGGTATTGAAGCTGCGATCACCATGCTGACGGCTGGATCCAGGCTTTTGATGCTATGCTCAAGGAAATATGCTCCGCTCTCCTCGAAGCAGATGTCAACGTGCGCCTGGTTGGCCAGCTGCGCAAGTCGATCAAGTCAACGGTCAACTTTAAGGAACTGCCGCCAGCCGTCAACAAGAAGCGACTCATCCAGAAGGCTGTCTTTGACGAACTCGTTCGCCTTGTCGACCCACATGCCGAACCGTTCAAGCCTAAAAAGGGCAAATCCAACGTCATTATGTTCGTCGGTCTCCAGGGTGCCGGCAAGACAACAACGTGCACAAAGCTGGCCAGGCATTATCAATCTCGAGGATTCCGTGCTTGTCTGGTGTGCGCAGATACTTTCCGCGCTGGTGCCTTTGACCAGCTCAGACAGAATGCCACGAGGGCCAAGATTCCATACTACGGTAGCTTGACCGAGACAGATCCGGCCGTGGTCGCGCGAGAAGGTGTCGAAAAGTTCAAGAAGGAGCGCTTCGAGGTCATCATTGTCGACACGTCGGGTCGCCATCGGCAAGAAAGCGCCCTGTTCCAAGAGATGAAGGACATCCAGGCTGCCATCAAGCCCGACGAGACCATTATGGTCCTGGACGCCTCCATTGGTCAACAGGCCGAAGCGCAAGCCAAGGCTTTCAAAGAGGCTGCCGACTTTGGCGCCATCATTATCACGAAAACAGATGGCCATGCCGCAGGCGGCGGTGCCATCTCAGCCGTTGCAGCCACGCACACTCCTATCGTTTTCATCGGCACTGGCGAGCACATGCTAGACCTTGAGCGGTTCGTGCCCCGGAACTTCATCAGCAAGCTACTTGGCATGGGCGACATGGCGGGCCTGGTAGAGCACGTCCAAAGCCTGAAGCTAGATCAGAAAGAGACAATCAAGCACATCACCGAGGGCATCTTCACGGTCCGCGACCTGCGTGACCAACTACAAAACATCATGAAGATGGGCCCGCTCAGCAAGATGGCCGGCATGATTCCAGGAATGAGCCACATGATGCAGGGCATGGATGACGAGGAGGGTTCTCTCAAGCTGAAGCGGATGATTTATATTTGCGACAGCATGACCGATAAGGAGCTTGACAGCGACGGCAAGATCTTTATCGAGCAGCCATCACGTATGACACGGGTTGCCAGGGGATCCGGCACCACTGTGCGTGAGGTTGAGGACCTTCTGACGCAGCAACGTATGATGGCCGGCATGGCCAAGAAGATGGGCGGAAGCATGAAGAACATGCAGAGGGCACAGAGTGCCATGGCTGGTGGAAACAAGGCACAACAGCTCGCTGCCATGCAGAAACGGTTGCAGAGCATGGGAGGTGCAGGGGCGGCGGGTGGAATGCCCGATATGGCTAGCCTACTCAAAATGTTTGGAGGCGGCGGGGGTATGGGAGGGCTTGGGGGGATGGACATGAATGCCATGATGAAGCAGATGAGTGGGTTGATGGGCGGCCAAGGGGGGCGTGGTGGCAGGAAATGATAACAAGTTTCAGCATGCAGGTTTTAAGCTAAGTAATGAATGGGAACATTGGCATGGCTCGGGAGTTTTTCTGGCTGTTTGCAGAGTGTGTACTTTACTGCCCGGCGTCTAGGACGACCGTGAAGCAGTTTCTATCAAGATGATACCATCTCTAGACTATCCTCATGTCCAGAAAGCATTCCATTGGGGATGGAGACGGGACTGGATCATTCGTGGTGCACCACACAGTGTAGGTACCCTCGGTCACGTCATCTCTCCCCGGAGGCATGGCACGAGGGCGCACTGAAGCATAGGTGATTAAGCTACATATACTTCTCTATAGGTGCTTATAGGTGAGTCTAGGCTGGATCATGTGCTAGGTAGGTCGGGTTCCCCTCATTCAGATCCCTGTGCTCCTATCTATGGAGTAGTCTGGCTGCCCCTCAACTTCCAGGGGTCCAGGTTGTCTTCGGGGGCCACGGTTGGCTTTGACGGACTAAACCTCTTAGGTCTATTCCGGTCTCTCCTATCTGACGTTGGCCGAGCACACGGATGGGACTTGTTGTGTAATAGGCACGTTCCACCCCAGAAATTGAGGCTGGTCCAGACTTAGCATGCAGTTTTCTCTTGGCTACCTAGCAGGCAGGTTAACTTGGGTAGGTTTGTCTAGGGTGCTGGAGAGGATCCATGCTTGCCAATGGGCTGGACCTCACGTATCCTGATAACGAAGATATCCGTCCTGCCTAAGGCATCTAGTTGGAATCTTATTATCCATGTCAATGCATCGCATATACAGATGAGTCTTCCAACAATTGAGGCTTCTTCAATTGAAGCTTTTGTCAATCGCGTGTTTGGCTGGGGGACAATCCTCATTCGTGGGGCATCATGGACGATGCCAGGGGCAACGCCCCTCGAGGCAATCTGGAAATGCCGACCCCGATAATGGGAAGCAATGTCAATTGCAAACATTGAGCGTGTGGCCATCACGAAGGCCTGGAGTTGGACGTGATTGACGGTTCATGGTGGAGCAGATGGCGGTTCCTGTGTCGAAGGGCAGGGTGGCCAATCAGCCCGAAGCTGCAACGCTGCCAGCAGACAGGGGCATGATGGAGGCGAAGGATGCAGCAAAAACTTGACGAGATATGATTTGGCGGTGACGGTGGTGCGGTGCAGCGGTCTACGTGGCGGTGTCGACATCGATGGAAGAAAGGAGGGCGGTAATCTCGGGGCATTCTCGAGCCCACAAACGGCAGTTGAGAGGTTGGGCGTCGAAATCCAGGTTTGAAAATGTGCGTCAGGCAAAAGCGCCGGTGAGGGGCCAAGACCGGGGCCCAACCACCGCTTGGGGCCACGTCTTTGGCGGGGCGCCTCACATGCCCTCATTGCCATTTCCGGATCGGGACACTGGAGACGTCGCCGCACCGTACCAGCCTCGTTTTTCACTTCCGGCTGTGAGGGGCCGACAAGAGAGGCAAGTGCGCATCGCCCGGGGCGGTATCCGATTGGGATAATCTGCTGAGTCAACCGACGAAAACAAACACAATGGCTCTTTCTGCCGGCTTCAATCGGAGAGAGAAACGGCAGAGCAGAGCAGACAGGTCAGCCCGCAACACTTCTTCCCGGGGCTGCGCTGCATGGCCGAGAGGAGCTCACCATCCGGAATTGGATCAATCAACAGACGGAAGAGGGCTGGCCAAAAAAATCTGAGACATGACGGCAAGGCATCGACGGCGAGAAACACGAGACTCAGCCTCGGCATGACATCAACACCAAGTGACAGCTCACCAAGGGGGGAACTAACCCATGCCACCACACAGAGTTGACGCCTCGACCAGCCAGCAAATGCCTTTTTAGCCTGCAAAATGCAGAGTGCCCGGATCGAGGTGGGCCGCTCTCCGGGGGTTCGGAGCCAACGGCCGCTCGGGCTGCCCACGCCAGCATGCCCCCCAGCGGTGGCCACTGGGGGTTGGGCTTGGCTCAAACCGACCAGTCGGCGCCGCCATTGAGGCCCAATCCTGCCCCAGAGCAACATGACGATGCGTCGATGCCAGCGAGTGGCCGGTCCTCAAGATGCATTACGAATAGCAGGCATGCCAGCTCACAATCCCAGTCTGTCTCCATCAACGCCGTCGCACTAACCATGTATCGTCTGAGCACCCCGCAAGGGGGTAGAAATATGCCCTCTCCGTCACCAATATCTCTCGACCTCGTCCACTACAGCGTCCAGAGCGCCGTGAGATTTTACCTCCACAATCTCACAGTCGACGTCACGGTCGAAGCCACAATCCTCATCGGTCTCATCTTTCTCGCTTCCGCCTCGTTTATCTTTCTCCACTGCATCACCATGGCGAGGAAAAGGAAGAGCGGTCTTCCCAAGCCGCCCCAGTCGACGGGCCCCACGCCTGTGGCTGCCCCGAAAGGTGCCGATGCCAATGGCTCTGCTCCGGCAGGGTCGGCTCCCGTTGTGGCTCCCGTGGTGAAGGAGCTCGATTCCAGGCCAGAGACCTCGTAAGTCACCTTGTTGTATGTTCAGCAAAGCGAAGCCGCGAGCGTGCTGACCTCCTCATGTAGCCCCTATGGGAGCTTGTCTTGCACCCTTCCTTTTTCTAGCCCGCTCACGGTGCCGCGGGATATTCTCCAGAAGTGCCCCAAGCTTCTTGAGGCCTACGACAATCGGTCCCCGGAGCTTCAGGGCCTCTCGGAGGATGTCGGCCATGTCATCATCCACTACCTCCACACCGGCACCTACGAGTCGCTCAAGCCCAAGCCGATGGGCTCCATGACCAAGCAGACCTGCGAGCTCAAGACCAGCATCCAGGTCTATTCGGCCGCGAGGACCTATGATTTGCCCGAGTTGATGCGTCTGGCTGAGACCAAGATCGACAAGTATGGCAAGGGAATTTCACTCCCAGCGCTGCTGGAAGTGGCCCGCGACGCCTACCCGACTCTGACCGACGGGGACGACTGGTTTATTGAGTATCTAAGGTCGCGCATCCGTCCCCATCTTAGGGACCCTAAGTCCCTCCTCGCCTCCAACTTGCTCGACCAGATCAGCGGTATCCTCTCCCCCAACAGGGTTCTCCTGCGGACCGTCCTCGAGCTGTTCTGCGAGAGGATCGCCGTCCGCCCGGAGCACCCGGTTCCTTCGCCTTCCTTGAGCTCCATTGCGAGCCCCATCACCAGCCCACCCACTTCCCGCGCTGTTTCCCCTCCTCCCACAGGATCGCCCGCCCCGAGGTCCAGGTCCATCATCCGCGAGGAATTTCCCCCGTCTCGGAAAACCACCAAGTCCGCGCCGTGGGCGTCTCCAGACACCATTTCTGAGGCGTCGTGGTCTCGATCCCCGTTCCCCGAACCTGCAGCCCTGCCAGTGGAGCCTGTCACGCTCCCAGAGGTGGTCTCGCCGCCCCAATTCGAGGCCAAACCGATTCCTGAGGCCACTCCTGCTCCAATCTTTGCCCCGGTTCCCTTCGCAGACCTGGGCCCAGTCATTGTTGACGTCGTGCCTGCCCCAGGTGTGCCGATCCAGGCCAAGATTGAGCCTCAGACGGAGGTCGAGTCTGCCCCTGAGCCGGAGGTCAAGTCTGCAACTGAACCCGAAGCTGAGCCTGCGGTTGAGGCGGACGCCAAGAACACCACACAGTCTGCGGTCGAGCCCACCGCAGAGACAGAGGTTAAGCCTACTCTCCAGCCCGAGGTCTTGCCCGAAGTCAAGACTGAAGTTCAGGAAGAGATCAAGCCTGCCGTCGAGCTTGCGGCCGATACAGTCCCTGCGTCGGATGCTAAGGTCCAGCCGGAGGACGAATCTAAAGTCGATGTTGCCACCACCCCTGAGGCTGGCGTCCCTGCAGAGCTAGAGCCCGAGCCGGCCCAGCCGCTTCCCGTTATCCAGCGTGAGAGGAAGGATTCTGGCAAGGAAATCGATTTGGGTCCTATCCCCAAGGACATTACTTCGGCTCTTGAGCTCGCGTCGGAGCTTGAGACTGGATCTAACCCCCAGCCCCACATCCGGCCTCCTTTCCATCGGGAGGCAGATTCCGGATTCTGGGAGGGTTCCGATGTTGAACCTTCCAAGGAGAAGGAACCGGCCTCTCTGGTCACTGGACCAAAGCCCGGCGTTCCCGTTGCCCCCGAATCCGCTCACGAGCTCGAACCCACAACCCAGCCGAAGATCGAGCCTGGGGTCGACACTCACGACTTTGCCAAGTCCGACGTTCCTGCAGAGCTCGCGACTATTGAGGAAGCAGGCGAGGCCAAGCAGGATGCTTCGAACGCGAAGACTCCGACGAATGACGAAGCGTCTGGGCCTGTCCCGGCCATCGACACCCCAGCCAAGGATACCATCGAGACCCCAGACAAGGACGCCACCGACTCCGCGCGTGAACCGGAGTCCGTGAAGAGCAACCCCCCTGAAGCCGGCCTGGCCAAGGCTGGTGAATCCGCCACGACCGCTACCGCTCCCGAGACTGCCCCTGCTGAAGGACAGCCACTTGAGGTAAATAGCAAGGAGGTGGAGGCCCAACTCGCGATAGAGAAGGTAGAGCCGTTCCTTATTGTCAAGAACAGGAGTCCTTGCTAACTGTTTGCAGGTTCAGAAGGAGAGCGTCGAGCCTCAGGTTGTGGCGAACCCCGAGCACGAGCTCGTGGCGTCCACGTCGGAGCCGGTCCATGTTCCCGACCATGATCAGCTCTCTGGGCCCTCTGAGAGCAAGACGGCTCAGCCCACCGTCGAGTCGGGACCGCAGCCCGCTGGGGAGCCCCCGGTGGTCCATCGCGCCAACACTGACCCCGCCATCCACGCCGTCCCCGTCACTGAGGACACGGCCAAGCCTCCGGCAATTCTCAGTGCGAAGTCTGCGACGGAGCAGACGGCCGGAAAGGCCGTCGAGGCCCAGCTCTGCAGTGCTCATGTGAGACAGCGGAGCTGGAAGAAGCGCTTCCTCAGCCTGAGATACCCAGTTTTCTTTGGCCGTGGCATGTGACTCGGGCGGCAGCCGCCCGCCGCGTCCAGGTTCCATGTGTCGGTACCGGTGGGCGGCGACGCCAAGGTTGCTCCTTCTACCATCACCAAGATGGGAACGGGGGCGACCAAACCGATACGCGATACGAAACCGCAAGGACCGTGTACCATTTCCTTTGTTAGCTCAAGTTATAACGCATCTTCGAATTCTCGTTCTCCTTCTGCTTCTTCTCCTTCTTCTGCACTTTCATCGTCTTCTCTTGCTTCGGGTCTCTGGATTGGGATTGCACTGGCACTTACATCATCTGGTTGTTCATCAACTTCGGGTTGCGACGGTACCGCATTAGATTGGGCAATGCTGGCCTCGTTGGCATTTCAGCTGTTCTTCTTGATGACGGTTGTCTGGCAGGAGCTTCGTGGTTTCTGTGGGCGACCAAACAACACGACGAGGCGTTTGGGTGCAAGTCGGGAATGGTTTTGGCTCTGGTATGGGAACTGGTTGCGGAACTGGAAATGGTGGGATAGATTGTCAACCATCAAGCCTTGGTGGCACGGAAATACTCCTCCTTCGTTTCGAAGGCTTGGATGATCTGGGTCACCGGGCAATGTCGGGATTTGCTTTGTAAACATGAATAGCAATAGGCGGCGTTTTTTTCCCTTTGTTATGATTCAGAGCTCAGTATGTCAATGATCAATGGCAAATGCAAATATGTCTTCCTCCTCGCTCTTTGTTTTGCTTCAGTGACTTCGTGGAACGAGGAAATACTTACCCGGCTCCATGAGCATCTATGGGGAATGCCTCGTCTCGTTGACCGTAGGTCAGGATATTAGTCAGCTTCTCGACTGCGTAAGCAGCGAAAGCCCATGGCCAATCCAACCGGAGCCGATCTTTACTAAGTCCCTGTTTGGCCTTCCTCTCTGTGCATATCTATCGTGGGTGCATCACGTCTGGGAAGATGCCCGCCTTCTCGTCTCTTCGGGCTCCAATGCTGACCTGACATACCTCAGGTAGGTATTAACAGCCTGAGCAAAAAGAATTGATGACAGTGGAACGCCTGGAGGCATGGTCTGGCTCTGCTGCGACAAGGCAGGGGTGGGCGAGGGACAACACCGTTCATTGGTTGGCCCTGGGTCTCATGCTGGTGGTGATGTTTCAGTTTTCTTTGCGCGAACCCATCATCCAATCGTTATGCCAAGACCCTTGATCTCAATTCACTTGGACTTGGTTTTGTCGCAAACCAGGCTCGCTGGGAGCAAAAACGATGGGAGATATTACTGGATTATGAACCTGAACTGGCCAGTCCGCGAGTTGAAAGGCGTTATTGTTCAACGAGCCTGGAGCTCAGGCCTTGCATCGTGGCTAGTTTGCTCGGCAGCCCCCTGAAAGGCATGTCATTGACGGAATTTATTTGGACAACATCGATGTCTGTTCATCTTTCCCTCAACTGTGTCACCGACATACCTTGAATTGATTCCTCGACCTTCAATAATGGAAACGAGATTGTTCATGAGACTCTTATAACTCGCCATCATCGCCGTGACTCCAAGATTATATATCACGACAACAACATTTTGCCTAGCGACGGAGTACCTAGAGTCACTGTTCGCCTTGCTCCAAGTCAGTTCCTGAGAGCTTGTCTGGCCAGGACACGATGGAGACAATCCACGAGTCTGTGGACAGAACGAACGGCTTTCCTCATGCTTCGTCTGAAGCAGCAATGTTCTCAGTCGTCCGTCCTAGCCAGTTGAGGACCACAGAAGCGCTGATGTCCGCCATTGACAACTTGGCAGGACGATCCGTGTCCTTGAAAGTGCCTCTGCAAAAAAAGCCCAGCTTGGGGACATGGGTAAAGCGATCCAATACCAGCAGGTATTTGCTCTTCCATCGGATGTACTGGGGAAGATGTTTGTGTTCTGACTGGAGCTCAGGACCACACGAACGACTGGGCTCAATGCCTCAGGTTCGCGCCTCAAAGCCAACATCACGCACTTGGGAGGGGGTCGCATCGAGGAGGCGAAAGTTGAAGGCACTGCCACCAACACCACGCTCATAGCCCCAGCACCAGTACGCACACAAAGAAGTCGGGCCGCCTCGACTGATAGTCGCGTCACGCAGTGGCTCGACTTTTACAGCACTCCCCCGGAAGGAAACAGCAAAGCCCACAGCCCACCACCACTGCCGAAGGCTAACACCCGGCTTCACCGCTCCGGATCCCCTCGTCATCATCCACTCCCGGAATCGGATGGAAACCTCCGACCGGCGCCGCTCCGGGTGCCTTCCTCAGAACGGGCCAAGCGCCCAAGCGTATCACCACATTCGTCTTCGAGTAAATCTCTGGAGAGAAAGGCCTCGGTGTGGAAGCCCCTTCCAAGCCTTCCAGTTCAGGATAACTCTGTTCTGAGGCCATCGGCATCGAGAAACGTTTCATCGTCACGTATGGTTACAGATGTCAAGAGGAAAGGGCACCAAGAGTCGCAGTCAAGCGTTTCCAGTCCGCCTCACTCTACTACCTTGGGGGCAAGCGACAAGTGGCTTCTCTCGGCTCTTACCTTCGACTCTCCACCTCCCACCCCGGAGAGCGAGGCTGATAGTCCCGCGAGGGAGAAATCTGAGGAACGACCCTCGGAGGCAAAGAGCAGTGGAATAGATCGACAGCCCAGCTTACAGCCAGCATCGCCCTCTCCTTCCGACGTTCGACCTGAGACTCGAGTTCGAGGAAGGGGTGAAGTCGCAGGACATGTCCATCACACGCGGGAGGAACGGATCTGGCTTCACGTCAACTATCGCGGCGAGGCGCCATTTCTACAGGCATGGGGTTTGGACATCACGAAATTGGAAGATCGACTCCAAGGGTTAGCTATTGTGAAGGAGCTGATGAACGCCGAGAGGAGGGATGCTGGAGTTCAGGCCATGGACACCGTTGTTTGATCCATTTACAAGGATGGACGACAATGGTTCAATTTTATCACCGCTGACGGAAAGCCGGAAATCTTCATATTTAATACTCTACTGCAAAGCATGGTCATGTAATTAACTATCAATATTACATCAGATACCCAGAGGTCTGGTAACCTCAATTGTTAGATGCCTAATTAATTACCTATCTTACGACAAGCAAACGGGGAGTTTGTTCCATCTTTTCTCTGTGGTAACCAATATCACATCATATCATATGATTGCAGATCTGAGGAGAGCATTCTATTGCAATAATATGACGGTTACTTGCCACTCTCTCATGGCAGAATGCTTGGGCTGTTCTTGCGCGGATATGCCTTGAGCCAGAAGTCATATTGTTTGATCAGATTCCATTCAATCGAGGTCCAGGGATTCCCAGCGTTCATCACAACAAGCTCATACCGCCGGAAAAGCTATTCAGGTTCGATGACGTTAGCATTCAGTATTATTACCGCGAAGGCTAGCCGTGGGACCTTACCTCGAAGAGAACTTTCCTGATTTCCACCAAGGCTACAGTTCGGCCAAGACACTCGTATCTGCTGCTGCCCGCGAAGTTCAACTCGACGACTGTTTCCATATCGCGGAGCTTGTCCGGGTCCGACACGGCCTCGAGCCATCGCTCTGGACGGAACTCCTCAGAGTCCTCTCCCCACACTTCCGGGTCCCGCATGATGCACATGGCGTTCCAGCCCACATGGGTGCCACCAGGAATATGGACTCCGTTCCACACGTCACCCTCCGGGGGAACTACTTTGGGAGACATGTCGATGGCCGGAGAGAGCCACCTCAGGGACTCTCGGATGATGGCAGTGAGGTAGGGCAGGCCTCGGGCTGTTGCGTCGTCAATAATTTTGTCCTTTGGGTAAGGGGGGACCGAATCGATCTCTTCCAGCAGTTTGCGGTGGATTCGTGGGTTCGTCGCAATGTTCAGGGTGGCGCTCCGAATCACCGTGGCTGATGTGTCCGTGCCGCCGGCCCTTTGTCTCGGTCAGGATCACCGGCTAACAATAAACAACAGGGTCAAGGGAACAGGACGAACACTTGAACAATGAGCTCATCCTCGAGCTCCGTCGGGGTCAAACCCCGGGCGATGAAGGAGCCCAACATGTCTTTTTGGTGCACATTGGTGCCCGTTGCGAACCGTTCAGTAACGGCTTCTTTGGCAACTCTGCCCCAAGATGCTTGGTTAGAGAAGTGGGCAGAACAAAAAGTGGCGTGGGAGAACGAATCTCATACCCCATAAGTTTGCCCAACCCATCCTTGTCTGTGGGCTTCGGTATCGCCCGGTTCAACACTGGCCAGGCGAACATGCGAGTGAAACCGGGGAAGTTTGTGAGGAATCCCACAACCGCCATCTGCTTCTCAAAGAAGCCGATGTAATTGTAGACGTCGGAGTCTGTCTCAAGGAAACCGATGGGCTTTCCGAGAGCTATGTGGGTGATAGCGTCGATTGCGAAGTACTGTGCTTTGCGAGCGAAGTCGAAGGGCTTGTTGTACGCAATATAGCTCGATTCCAACAGATGGATCAATGAGAGAACCTCGGTATCAAGCTTCTCCTCGAAGCCTTCAACCTCCTTCCCAGTGTACTGTGAACATATCAACGAGGTCAGCAACGTATACACATGCAAAGGGGTCTTGGGCCAGCCGAAAAAGATCCAAAACACGCACCCCATGAATCATAATAGATTTCAGCCGAGTATGCTGGCGTTCATCGGTGGTAGAAAACACATGGTCTCTGCGTGGATCGACACGAAACCCGGCGTATCGATCTGATCTGATGTATGCAGACTCGGCAGACATGATTCGTTTCCAGTACCTCCAGTCGGACGTGACGAGTGTTTTCGGTCCAACACGCACCAAGCGGCCTGACACCAGTGTTAACAACCTTATGTAGGATGATGCTAAGCAGGAGAGCCGGTTGTTCCTTCTGGTTCCTACCATATTTTTTGTCAATATCCCGCATCCACGTGGTGTATTTGCCGCTGGTGCTTAGCGGAACGAGCCAGGCGAGCCTTGAGAAACCAGCCCAACGTGGCCCAGGGATGTGAGAAAGACGGTGCCATTGCCTTAACCGACGGATAAGAGAGAAGAGGAAAATAGACAGGACTAAAAGGGCGACTACTCCTCCAGCCACAATCTTTGCCACTCTTGACATGTTGGTTGGATTGATAAGTCGACAACGCTCTCGAGGTAGGTATTGTGCATGAATAATAAGGAATCAATGATGGCCTTGGGTGGAAATCGGGGGTAAGAGCAAAGGCGTCCAGGCTGACGTTCTATCCCGGTAGGGGGATTGGAAAACGTTAAATGTTTACAAGTACCTCAGGGGCAGGCCCCAAGGGATATGGAGAACGAGCTACGGGATGTAATCTGAGTTTTTGAAGCTGACCTCTGCTAATTATTTGTCCCATCCTATCTGGTTATCTGGCGAAGGCGAATTGTGTATCCTCAGCATGCAACAGTTGCATTAGGTCAAGTACGCAGATGATCTGGCTTGCTCATAGGGCCGGCTTTGTCCAGTGGCTGGCTGAGCTGGAGGTGCATGCCATTCGAAACCCGGGATTGGTGGATGGCTCCACGCAGAGAAAGACAGCTTTGGCGCCGTTGACGATCGTTGGGAGCTGATATTTGATGCAAGATGCAAGGGCTTATGAATTATAAGTAGATGCCCAACCTGTCGGTACTGGAACTAGGACTTGGGTATGACGCGGCACGGCGGTGAGGCTGCTGAACCATATTTCGTCATGCATCACAACGCAAACGAAGACATGCGTAGCATTTAGAGAGAGCGAGACTATAACACTGACATAACAAACTCGCCCGCTGTGTGCTTCTCTACGCGCAACCAGGGATCGGGGGTCGCTGAAACCAAGAGGTGGTGGACACAGGTGGTTGGCCTGCGGGCTGGGCCTTTAATTATAAGAGCGGACCCGATCTCAGATAGGGATCTCTGCAACAATGGTTGACTGTCATCCTCCATACCCTAAGATAATGATACTACTACCTATAACATCGGGAACATGGATATTCGAGGTAATATGGGTATCGAGTGAGTGCCGACCTGGGCAAGGGTGTGAGATGATAGTCATGACTCGGACAGGAGACAAGCGTACCTGGTGTTAGAGGAGATGTGGTGGATCTTCGGAAAACTCCGTCTCCATTGTCATGACTTGCTGCCCACTCTTCGTAAGATCCAGTAGAATGAGGGGATCCGAGCGGGTTGGTTAAAGGTTACAATCCTGGTTGTCATAGTGGGGTGGGATGCAACTCTCCACTGCCTGGATGGAGCTCACTTCAATCGCTGTGGGTTCGTTCGCCGGGTCAAAGGACCATGGGAAGATGGTAATTTTCAGTTTCCCATCCCGAAGCTCATAGAAACACCTCACAAGGCAACACGACATCGCGGTCGACACATGTAAAACATGGATGTGGCACGAGACATTCAATTGCAGCATTCATGTGCGCCAGAATCTGCCAGTGAGCAAATGGGAGCACCACAGAAACGCGTGCGTTCCCGATCCCAGGGGGACGCCGATGGAGGGCGGCATGATCACCCTGATGCCATCATTGACCACGACCTCAGCGGAAATCGACCACACCGGCAGACGTCCCATTTACGAGCGGAAAGCTATACCTTTGACTTACGCGGCCGATCACGGCTTTCGTGGGATGGACAACGGCCTTTGCCCCAGGGGCCACACAGCCGGACACCTTCCCCATCTCCGAGCCGCCAAATCACCCGTCAGCCACGCCCGGTATCAGCATCAGCCGCCACCCTCTCGGGGTCTTGCAACTATGATGAGCGCAGTCGTCCCACTGTGCTGGCTGACCGCTGGAGCTACGACCGGCAGCGGATGCCCTCGCCGCCGCCTGTTCCACGGCCGGCAGCCTATGCCTACTCCGTCTCTGCGTGTTCCTCCCGGCCCGGGACGCCCGTGAGCCCCGCCGAACACGCCGGCTTCTCTTCCAGGCCAGCCAGCACGCACTTCGACTCAGCGCCACCAAGTCGGCCCCACTCAATGGTTTTCTCTGCCGCTGACGCAGAAACCCGTCCACCCACCCCAGGTACGCCCACAGTCCGTCTTGTCCCTCCCGAGGAACCGCAGAACGAATCCCAGAACCACAAGCAACCGCTCAAACCCCAGCCCTACCACTTACTCACCAAGGAGGAGCTGGACCTCCTCTCAAGGCCGCCGCCGCTGCAGCCTCCCATGACAGCGTCGCCACTCAGGAGACCCCCTTCGCCGTCACCTGATCCATCAGCATCGAGACCCCAGACGTCAGGGACAACCACAGGATCGTCCACACCCGTCAATAACTCAACAGTGGCGGCGCCATGTGCGGGTCCGAAGCCGACCACATCCGGTGACGGGTTGTCAACACCGTTACCTGGAGGAGAGGGCGGCGGCGGCGGAGGAGGAGGAAGAACTGATGCAAAAGAGCGCTACAATATCGGCATTTCCGCCGAAGCGCATGACGACCGCCTTCGGGTCCCAGTCTTGGGGCCAACCCAACCTGGTTGCTGCGGCGGGTTATGCGAGTTTGCAACAGCTCGAGCGGTCGGGGGCAAGTTTGGCGCTTGGTTATTGGGTATGGCGATTCCTCTCACTCTTCGCGCAGTATCGGGGTGTCTCTCATCCTTGGCGGGCTGCCGGTAACCGTGGGTGGTTGGTTCAGTTGGGTGGAAGGAAGAGAGGATGATCTGGGTTGGTTGGTTCGGGATCTTGCGAGAAACTCCATCAGTATGAGATTTTGGTAAGCGATTGGAAGGCGAGGATGGTAATGATGAATGATCGACAACGCTTTGTAAGTTACTATTAAAAAGTCAAAGGGCTGGAAGGATCAAGGCCATGAAGGATGCGGAGACCATTCGGTGTACGGAGACAGCATCACTATAATGCAGGCTGGGTGAGGTTTACATCATGATTATGTCACTGAAATTTACCACAAAGGAAAGTCAAACTATAGACAATTGAACCAGAACGCCGCCAGCACCGTGTACCTCATCCAGTCCGAAGTTATGACAGAACCTCATTCCCGCGACATATTCCGCCCGGCAACTCCCAAAGACCAAACGCCACCCAACCCATCCCTTCATTCATTACCTGTCAGGAGCAACGCCGAAATGGGGTATATTAACCATACCTTCGTAGAGCCTGCTGAGCCGAGCCGACCAAACCCAAGGCATACAAAGTACTGGAGAAAAAGGAGAAACATAAACTGCGCCATCAAGCTCAGAGCACATCAGACTCGCCTCCCTGCGAGGCCACATCGTCATCAGCGAGTGGCCCTGGGGAGGGAGGAGCGCTGCCAGCCTCCTTGGCGCTGTTGCTCTCCCAAATCTCAAAGCTTTCGTCCGCACCCTCAACGGGGCCCAGGCCTGCCTCAAGAACTGACCGACTGCCATCGCCCATGATGTCGTCAACATCGACGTTGTCAACATCGGCGAGACTGACATGTGGGGCGGCATGCCCGTCCTCTTCGAACCACTCGCGCTCCTCCTCACCATCCTCAGGCAGAGCAGGCAGACCCGACAGGGCATCAGTCCGCTCGGCCTCGGCCGCCGCCGCGGCAACAGCAGCAGCCTCAGCTTCGCCAACCACAGCCTCAGGATCCTCCTCATCGCCGGGGATAATGAAGACGCTCGAGCTGTCGCAGCCGGGGGCATAAAAGTCGGTCACGTTCATCTCGGCCAGCGGCCCGCGGCCCTTGAGGAGGAGGACGTCCTCGTCAATGTCGACGGCGTCGGTTCCGCGACTGGAAGACGGCCCGCCGCGCGCCAGGGACGTCTGGCTGACATCCTCGGGCGGCGGGATGTTCTCCTTGTCGCGTCCCTCGAGGCGGTCGCGCTTCGCACGGCTCTCTGATTCCTCGTCGCTGCTAATGTCGAGAGTGCAGGTGCTGTGCTGGAGGAGGTTGGTCATCTCTTGCTCGGGTGTGTCCTCGTGGATGTCGAAGCACCACGACGACTTGACGTTTGGCGTTGGGATGAAGAAGTCGACGGGAGCACTGCTGGTTGAGGCGTTCGTCTGACTCTTGGCCTTGTTGGCCCGAAGCCTCCCGGAGTAGCTTGGGATCGTGCCCTTGAGCGCGGCGTCCAGAGAGAACGGGATAGACGCGCCGCCGAATGACGGGGGATCGGGGCGCGAGATGCGGTGAGAGAGGATGCCAATTCGCTTGGTGCTACGCGGAGGGGATCGGCCGGCAGGCGCTGTCCGTGGCGAGGATGGCGAGAGCGCCGCCGTCTTGGCCTTCAGGCGGGCCGTCGGAGACTTGGGCTCCAGGATAGCCCGTGGCCGGGACGCGTTGGAGATCTTGCTCGCTGGGCTGGTAACATCCTTGAGGATGGACGAAGACGTGGTCGGCTTGGTGCTGAGGGAGAAGGTGGACGGCTTCATGAAACTGTTCAGTCCGCCCCACAGGTCGGTACCCTTGGACCGCTTCGGAAAGAGCACTGGGGCAATGTTCTCCGAGTTGTCGACATCATCAACGTCGGAGGCCTTGCGCTTAACGGGAGACGCTGAGAGGGCTTGGAAATGGTTAGCACCAAGTCGCAAAGAAAAAATGGCCAAAACGGCCAGAAGCACCGGGATCGCGGTTACAGAGACGGGACTGAGACACTTGGGAACACAGAGATGCAGAAGCGGTGTGCAGAGTGCGACATACCATTTTGCCTGTTCTTCACGCTGGCTAGGCTCTTCAACCGGGCGCTATCGACCGGCGCAAAAGGCTGTCGGGCGAGGGTCGCCATGGTGTAGAAATTGAATGTCGACGCGTGTGACAAAAAAAGGTGGAAGTGATCGCGCAGTTGACGCGATATTGTTGTGGGACGGAGAAGAAATCAGGCTGGGGTCCTAGTCAAGACTCCACAAACCGATGATCCAAACACCCCGGCTTGTTCTCCACGAGGGGATGAAGCGCGTGCCGGGTCAGGTAGTATTTGAGTGGTGAGACACTCAACCTTTAACACGCTCAGGTGAGCGAAAGAAGAGGCAAGAAGCGGGGTCACCCGGACTTTCTGAGGCGAGTGAGCGAAAAGCTGGGGAGGGTGCGATTCTTATCGCGCGGGCGGTTCTGCTGAAACGGTGGGCCGGCAGAAGTGGTCTCTTGTCGCGATTGTCAATGCGACCAGAGAGGCTGACGCGCTTCTCGACGTATGCTTGCGCCAATGGCCAATGCAGGTCTGAAAAGTGCCTCAACCGAGGTTACGTCCAAGGCTGAGGGGAAAAGAAAAGAAGGATCAAATTGAGAAGGAGGAAGTGCGTGTTGGTGGCAGCAAGAACCAAGACTGGGCGAGGAGAATCAAAGAAGCGACCAAGTTCGACTCCTGTCTTGAAGATGCGCGCGTTAGTTTCCCCGCGACAAGATATGACTGGCTGGATGACGGTGTAAGGGACAGGGCCGCACTGACCCGAAACGAGGAGCAGGGCGGTGAGGTCAATCAACCTGGAAGAAAGGGAAGTGAAGAAGCCCTCTGGGAATGAAACAGAAACAAGGAAGTGAGGAGGAGGAAGACAGGACGAAGGGGGACGGCGTGGTATTTTAAGGATTTCGGCCGAGGGTGCCGTCGCAACATCCAAGATAGTCTGCAATGCTCCCTCTCTGTGCGCAGCGCCCATCCTGCACGGGATGGCGGATGGCAGCGGACGGCAAATGAACGGCACCCGAGATCACAGGTCTCAGACGGAACATGTGGGAACGAGGGAAGGGAGTGCGCCCGACGCTGGTTGGCGGGGGGGCATGCAGACAGATGCAGCTTGCAGCGCTCGTCGAGATTGGGCTGCTTCACGAAGGGAGCAAGCAGAGGCCAAGAAGGCTCTGTAAGACGGCGAGAGGGGTGTGTTCTCAACGTCTACGTCTACCTGACTCTGTACTTGGACTCGGTACGCCGTACCTATACGGAGGTCCTCGTAACCGTAAGTATCTACGAAGTACCTTGGCTAGTCCCAATCACAGGAAAGCATGCCGCATCTCGGGCGGGGTCCCGGACATCCCCAGCAGAGACAAAAAGTTGGCCGGCGAATTCCAAGCTGTCGTCGAAGAGACCAGACAAGATCAGACAGAGACGGCACGCACGAAGCTGGGTCTGGCTTAAGTGGTTGCATGGCCATCGGGGCAGACAAGCACAGCGATTCGCAGAATCCGGTGCGGGCTTCCACACGATGGCCAATGGCAGCCACGGACGCAGCCCCGCCCGGACGCGGTGTGCGCCGCTTGGCAAGACAAACGGCGAATCATCGCGTTGGCAAGCGTCCGGTGCCGCTGCGTGACCCAGGGTCGCGTTAAGTGGCCCCACCCTGCGGCGAGGGAGCGTAGATCGCATCGAGACAGCGAAACCATCATCCTCTGTCGTCGTCTCCAACTCCCGTCTCCCTTGCATGAGGGGACGGGTCACCGTCGCCAGGCACAAGATGCAGCACCCAGTGATGGATGGAAACTGAATCCGGGCCCAGAAATTGAGTGGTAGCAACTCTCTCAGGGATTGACCAACCTGCTGTCGTTCCAAGCAGCCGGAGATTGAGCACATCCAAGTCCGTCCAACTCCGGGCGCCCACCGCGGCGCAGCAAGCCGGGACTGGTCAGCCAGTCCGAATGACGGCTGTTCAGTGACTGAACCGCCTTCTCCAGGCGGGGCTCTCCCACGACCTGTTTGAGCACAGCCTTGGACATACCCGTTGTTGGCGTTTCAAACGGTCTCCGAACCTGGAAGGATTGCTTGATTTTCCCCGGCTCCCGCCTAAGCACTCGGGTGATGGATGGATACCTTAAGTTCCCCCCTCATTTTCCCTCCATCAGAACAGACTTCAAAAGCCATGCTACCTACCAACCAGAGGTAGGCGTATGCCTCGCTACATACCGAGGCCCCGAGACCTATCCGTACTTACTTACCTACCTCACGTACCTCGCTGGATGCTCTCGACATCATCCAGCGTCATTTTATGACCCACCAGATAGAAAGCTGGATCTGGTAACTTTTCTTTTTATAACGGCAGCCGGGGTGACACGGATCTGTCTAGCCGGCTCCCTCCTCAAGCTTAACCCCACTCTCGACGTTTGCCGACTTGGGCAGCGAGCCCACGGCTGATCCCATGATGTAGTAGTATGCTCCTGCTGGTTTCCATGCTCAGGTGACGTCGACGTCTTCATGCAACGGGGAGATAAGGAATGGAGAGACATCCGGACTTACACTATTACCATCGTCAACTTAGCGCAGTCGCGACATTGGAACCATCAGCTCTCAGCTCCTTTCAAAACCCGCATCTCTTCTTCGGAGGCGCTGCTTGATCTCTGCTGGAATGGAATGCCCGCCAAAAACTTGCATCAGCCCACCCCTGCAGTGACAGCTGGCAGTGTCCCACCGAATGCTCGGCGCCAAGCCAACCAGGGTTAACGGCCCAGCCCGAGATGCCCCGCTTGAGCTCGGCTTGTGCCCCGCGACAGCCTTGCGGCAACCCCCCTTCTCCAGTGACTTGATCTGGTACAAGTGAACGACCTACTTCACACACACCCACACACACATCGAATCGGCTGCTCACATTGCTTGCTGCTTCCGCATCTCGATATCGTCCAACAAAACCTGGAAAAACAAAATCAATTGGCCCAGCCACCTCATTTTTTTCTCCCCAAGCAAACCTGTTCGCTCTCCCGCAGTAGCTCTCCGCGAACGCCGTTTCATGTGTGGACTGCCTTGATTCGCCGGTAGCCATGGCCTCGATCAACGATCTGGCCGCGGCCGCTTCTGCCCTCGTCAATCCCGCCGTTGCGGCCCCGCACCCGTCGTCATCCGTGCCCGATTCGGCCCCCGCCGCCGCCGCCGCCGCTCCGGTGGCCCGGGGTGCTCTCATCGTCCTTGAGGGCCTGGACCGGAGCGGCAAAACCACCCAGGTCAAGTTGCTTGAGCAGCGCTTTGTGGAGATGGGCCGCAAAGTGAAGGTGATGCGCTTCCCGGGTACGTATTTCGTGCTATGCCGTGCCCTACTACACTCGCAGCTTGAGTGCTGCTCTTCGTGGTGGGATGCGCCTGTGATCCGAGGGCTGGGTCATTGCGAGGTCACTGGAGAGAAGGCGGTGGTGACGGCAGCGGAACAGAGAGAGAGAGAGACAAGCCGCCATTTTTTGCGCTTTAGTGAGATTCACCGCGATGATGGATATGATATGCTGACGGGGCTTCCAACTCTGGCGGGGAGGCCCAAAGACCGTACCACGCCGATTGGCCAGATGATCGACTCGTATCTCAAAAGTCAACTTGACATGGACGACCATGTAATCCACCTGCTGTTCAGCGCGAACCGGTGGGAGGCAGCGTATGATACCATCCCTTGGTCCCTTTTTCCAGTCTTGCCAACGTCCCATGCCTGGTTGTTCCCTTATTGAGACTTGGTGAATCAACAAAACAAAGGAAAACCATTGCCTCGCTCCTGTCCGAGGGCGTCACCGTACTCTGTGACCGCTACTACCACAGCGGCATCGTTTACTCGGCTGCAAAGCAGAACCCGTCCCTGACGCTGTCTTGGGCCCGCGCCCCCGAGGTCGGCCTGCCACGGCCGGACCTGGTCCTCTTCCTGGACCTGGACGAGGCGCAGGCGCGCGCTCGCGGTGGCTGGGGCGGCGAGGCATACGAGAAAGCCGAGATGCAGCGCCGGGTGCGCGAGCTGTTTTGGGGGCTTAGCTTTGGCAAGATCGATGCGTCCGCCGTCCTGCCCCAGGAGGGCTCCGTTGGGCCCAAGGAGGAGGTTGCCGTCGGGCCGCCGCCAACGACCCACCCCCTGTTGGGCACCGAGTACCGGTTCCGTCAGGAAGAGGAAGATCTGCACGTCATCGATGCGAGCCCATCGGTTGAAGAGGTCGCCGAGGAGATCTGGAAGGTGGTTCAGGGGAGGGTGGAGGCCGTTGAGAAGGGGGAGCTTGGTAAGGTGGTGAGGAGAGTCATATAGCAGATATGAACATCCGATACAGACGCATCCTACTCCAGCCATGCTTCATATTGCCACGGCGTCATGTCCTGAGACAGGAATGTGACTCGAATTCAACCATTGAGAGAAGGATGTGGCAGTTGAAGCAGACCACGAAGAGGGCCAGTTGAGGAAAAGATGGTCAGGTACTCCCAACGTACCTGCCTCGTACATTTAAGTGCTCATACATTTGAGGCCGATCAGGCCGATGCTGACGTTTAGACATGGTTCTTGTGTTGAATGACCATACCGTGCGCCCCCGATGCAGAACGAGATAGCCTCCCGATGTTGAGATCCTTGTGAGCCCGAATTGCCAAATGTATCACCAGAAACATGCTGTTACCCATCTCCTAACCCCGAACGCCAGATGCATGCAGAAGAAAAACAACAGAAGCAGCCACCTCCTCCCAATCCCCGTTCCATAGGCACGAAGCAAACGCTGACTGTTTTTTTGGGTTGGAAACGTTCCTTTTCGGATTCCTTGGGGTTAACGCCGATCCAGCAATCGTGGCAATGAAGCTATAACTCGAGACGGGTTCATCAGCGATTGACGCCAATGAGACTCAGGAACTCGTTTCTTGTTTTCTCCTTCCGTTCGAAACAGCCAAGCACACAACTGGTGATGGTGGTGCTGCTCGTCTTTTGAACGCCGCGCATGACCATACATAAATGGCTCGACTCCATGACGACAGCAACACCTTGGGGTTGGAGAATTTCCATGATGGCATTGGCCACTTCCTTGGTCAGCCGTTCTTGGATTTGCAGCCTGCGGGCGAACATTTCGGCGATTCGTGGCAGCTTCGAAATGCCAATGACAGCGTTCGCGGGGATGTAGCCAATGTGCATCTTGCCGGTGAAGGGCACCAGATGGTGTTCGCACATGCTGAACACCTCGATATCCTTGACAATGACCATTTCGTTGTGGCCCTCCTGGAAGATGGCGCCGTTGACGATGTCGCGAACGTTCTCCTGGTAGCCTTTGGTGAAGTATAACATGGCCTTGGCATAGCGCTCAGGGGTTGCCAGCAGACCCTCGCGGTCAGGGTCCTCGCCGATGCACTCGAGGAGCGTTCTAACGGCGCCCTTCATGCGCTCCAGCCGGAGCTCCCTCTGCGCTTCATCTTCCTCCAGCCGTGCGCGCGTGCCGACGCTAGGCCGGCTCAAGCCGTCGAAGTCGATGACAGGGCTCGGCGACCGGGTCGACTCTTCGCCTGCCTCTTCCGTCCCCGGTACTTCCTTTAGGGTGGCTGTGGTGGATAGCTTTCTCTTCTTCTTCTTCGGCGACGGCTCCGGTTTGTCTCGGAAGTCTCGCGCGGGCTTGCTGACGCTTGACCGGCGCTCTCCGACCACTCGAGCGCCGTTGGGACCGGAGGGACCGGGGTTCTTGTCGTCGGCATCGCGCGACCGTTTCTTGATCGAGTCCCTGCTCTTACTCCTCGTCTTGTCGCTCCTTGAGCCATTGACCGCGGTCGACGGACTCTCGGAGCCGGATGAGGAGTCAGCAGCATGCGCCATCGAAGCGCCAGAGAGGATGTGTCGGGAGTTGTGGAGGTTCGGATGATGCGAAAGGGTCGGCGCCGAGGGCTACTGTTGTTAGTGTGCTGAAGAATGGGGATGAATCCAACTCTGGAAAGAATGGCTGCCAACTTACACACAGCACTAAGGACAATGGGACGGAGGGGAGAAGAATGGAGCCAGGGACTCCGATCCCCGCCGGTTCCAGGTTCCCGTCTTGCGAATTTTTCGAGTCCCCGGACTGAAGATCGCCGCACCGCGGACGTGTGTGTGGGTACACCGCCTTATCTTATCGCTCCTCCCTGTCCCTCGGGGTCCGCGATCGCGATCGCGATCGCGATCGAGCTGCGCTCTCACCTGTGACCTTTCCAAGGCCAAGCTAAACTCCCCAAACCCAGGCCCCTACAGGCTGTTTCAACCGCATAGATTCATCTATTCCCCCAAATCGATTGAGCTATACTACTTCTCTCCCGTAAGAGATTCCATTT
>NW_027191430.1:3556614-3596613 GCF_041956435.1 Mycothermus thermophilus
ATTGTAGCTATACTACTTCTCTCCGTACGTAGTATTCTATTGTTTTTTTTNTTTTTTTTTTTGGGGGGGGGGGGGAATTTTAGTTCTGGATTGAGACTCCCTGCCTTCCCGGTGGAACCTGTTTCCTCTGGTTCTTTGATCCTTTTGACCCTTGCCAGGTGAAAAGCCGTGTCAGCCTCGAAGCTTGAACCGTTTCTGCCCGAGAACTTGCTTTTGCCTGCTGCCCGGTGGATGCAAACCGCTGCAGCTGCAGCAGACCGACCCTCTGAGACCCTCCCTGCGGGTGACCTTGCAAGTGACGCACTTCGACCGACAAACGCGCTTCCACCGCCCAAATTCTGCCGTCCATTCGGCGCCCAGCAGCCGCAGCAGCCAATTCCAACTGCCCAGCTTTCTTCACAAGCCAGCCATGGCTTCACCTTCCACACCATCATCACCTCATCCCCTACCACACACGCAACTTCCCGCCGACGCCGCCATGTCTGCCAACAGGAAACGCTCTGCCGACGGGGCAGCCGCGCCGGCCCTGAAACGACGAAAGGCTTCCACTCTTTCGACCGCGTCGGGCGCCACATCTGCTCACCCGCTCCGCCAAACAACTTTTCCCGACGATCCCGGCATGTCACTCGTGCGATCTCCCTCTGCCGACCATGACGCGATGAGCCTCGTCAGCGGCAGCCAGGTCAGCACGGCCGCGCCCGTCAAGAAGAAGCGCGGCCGCAAATCCAACGCCGAGAAGATGCGCGAGCAGACACCCTCGGTTGCCGGCGGTCGTGCTCCTACCGCCATCAGCGGCATCAGCGATGGTACTGCCCGCGGAGGCAAGGGTTCAGCGGCTGGCGGCGCAGGCAGTGGCGACGAAGCCGAAGGAGAGGATGAGGGTCCCACCGAAGTCGCCGCGACCGCTGATAACCGGACCAAAGAGCAGAAGCAAGAGGAAGTTCGCCTGAAGAACATGCTCATTAATGCTCTCTCAGAAGACCAGTTCCGCCGCTACGAGAACTGGCGCGCCGCCAACTTGAGCAAGGCGTCTGTAAGAAGGGTGAGTTGAACATTCTAGACCCTCTTTCGACCAGCTACGGAGCAGTCTAACATCCCTCCAGCTCGTCAACGCCACCATTTCTCAGTCGGTTCCAGAGAATATCGTCCTCGGAATGCGTGCCGTGGCCAAGGTCTTCATTGGAGACATCATCGAGAGCGCACGTCGAGTCCAAGGCGAGTGGATTCAGACAATGGGCGAGAAGCAGACCGATTTGCCGACCCCCCCACCCACAGCCAGTGCGACACAGGAGACGAACAATGAAGCGGACGCACCAGACAAAGAGATACAACTAGACGACGACCGTCGTGGACCGCTCCGGCCAGAGCATCTCCGTGAGGCCATCCGTAGATACAGGAAAGGATTTGAAGGTGGCGGCGTCGGAATGCAATGGATCTTCCATCAGCAACAACAGGGAGGTGTCGAGCGTTTCCCTACTCGGACTGGAGGACGGAGAATTTTCAAGTAATTTTGGGTAGCGTCTTTTCCGTGCACTGTGTGCATTGATTCGATTGGGACATCGGGACAAGGAAGGAAAGGCGTTAGGGCAGGTATGGGGGAGAGCTAGCTTGATACCCACGGTTTTTAATTCAGGTACTGAGCATACATCGCTGAGGGCAACACTACAGGGATTAATATTCGCTGTCTGCCTTGGGACACAGGTCTGATATTGCTGATGCTATAACTTTGGAGCTTGTGGGTGGTCTTGCTCATGAGTGTGGCGCTCACTCAGTCCCGAACTCCAGGCCCACTTCTCAGAAGACATCTTCCATATTCGTGACATGGATCATGACGCTCACCATAAACGGATTGCTCAGAGCACATTCCTGACCCTGCCTCACCTTCCACGCACCATTGGAAGAAATGCGGAACTCGCTCTCGGGCAGCTTGACCACTACAACTCCCCTTGCCACGGAACAGATACGTATCCTAGATTGATCGGGTGGCCAGCGGAGCGTCTCCCCAGGTGGTAGCTCAACAGTTTGGAAAACGATGCCGTCGGCAAGAATGGCGCGACCTTTCGAGAGAAACGTTGAGGAGAAGGCCACGTCTGTGGTGGGAAGTCAGCTAAAAGGGGGTTCATATATGTGTGATGAGGTCAATTTCGGAGGAAAACTTACTGTTGGCAGACCCGCCCGTCCCTACACGAATCCTCCCAGGTGCGATCTCCCAGTCCGCCGGACTCAGAGGCATCGACGGTCCACCATTGGGATCATCCTGAACACCGAAGAACTGGGGAGAAGAGACGTGACTCTCTGACCATGTGTGCTGGGAACCACCTCTCCTCGTTCTTACCCTGGATTTCAGCTTGGACACCTTTGACGGCGAGCCACTACTGGTTGAAGGCGATGCCCTCGGCTGGGCCTCATTCTGGGAAGTCTTGGACTTCAGCTGAAGCTCGTGCAACCGGCGAGATCGCCGTATGCCATTTGCGGCACACCAGTCGCTCGTGGCCGTGGTCAGGGTTTCTACTGCGCTTCTGCTCTCAGCTTGCTCGTTGGACTCTGGCACAGTCTTTTCGCGGGGCTTGTACACTGCGGCCTCCCTGCGCGCCGCCTTGGTCCCGAGCTTCGCCGCAAGCCGTCGGATCGAGCTGCGTCGCTTCGTTTTGCTGTTGGCTTGGATACCATTGCCGGTGCCACCACTGGCCCGTCGAATGGACACCACCCGGGGCCGACCTGCGATGGGCACAGGAACGGCTGTCTTGTACGCGGGGCTGCCGTGGACTGTGGATGGCGAGAACACAATGATATCCTCGCTATCGTTGTCGTTTTCGCTGTCCGTGCTCTTGTCGGTTTCGTTTTCGCCCCTCCGGGATTGAGAGGATCGGGACCTGTCGGGTGTCTGGATATCGGCATTTCGAGCCTGGTCGTTGAGCGGGAGGGACTCTGACGTCTCTTCTTGGCCCTCAGAGCGAACATGGAATTCGTTACAGCAGACGCCATCTCCAAAGAACTCTTTTAGTCCAATAGAGGCCAGTTCTGGGACCCTGACGCAGCTTGGAAATGGCGGAACCGAGTTGGGACCAGTTTCAAACTTCTGGACTTGTACTTTGTTAAGGCGGACACAGGTTCCGCACGGAGGATCTGCCTGGGTCCCAGTAAGGTAGGCCAACACGGCACAAAGCGTCTTGACGGTTGGGTGACCACTGAGTAATTGAACCCGCCATCTGTGTGGAAGGTCTCTTTTGCGGTCGAGGGACAAGAGCTCGAGCAAGTGGGGGTTTTCCGGATATTGTGTATCAGGAGGCAGGTACATGGTAAGATATTCCCAGGAGGCGGAACTGGGAGACTTCTTGTCAGGCGTACCAGTTGACGATAGACTCCTAGGCGTAAGTGGGCGCCGGTCCTGGCCCGTTATGTCCTTCATGACTGGGACAGGAACAGAGACCATGCTCGACGATAGAAGGTTGTCGCTGGAGGCATTGGAGTGGTGAGAGAAAATTCGTTTTCCCCTCCATTTTCCGTTGCTCCCCTTTGGCCTTGTTACACCGTCGTGTTCAACGCAGCTCTCGGCCTTCTTTCTCCCGCCCGGCCGTCGTGGGGCAGCCTTGGGAGGTGCACTAGTTGGGTCGATAGGCCTCCTCGAAACGACAATTGGAGGCATCCTGCCAGACACAGGATCGGGGATTTTGCGTTGACCAACAACCGACATAGTACCGTCAAGATTGTCGTTTAACAAGCAGCCACGGTGAAGCGCCTTGGTACCAGACAAGTCAGTGTCTAAGATCGAGACCACACAGAGGTCAAGCCACTTACACTAGAGTGGCCGCCTAGAGCCCAGACTTCGGGGAAGATCGTCTGGCAATCTCGGATGGGGCATATCCACGGCTCCGGTTCTCCCATGTGAGGTTGATAATCTTCAGGGAACAAGGTACCGGCTCCCGAGATTTGGCGGTGTGCTCCCTCTTGTCAGAGAAAGGTCAGTAGCTAAGTTTTGAGCAGCCGTGATCACAATCATTGGGCATTGTACATACCAAAGTCGCCCGTCCAGTCTGAGTACCGCCTTGTCCCACACATAATGATTGGGTTTGTCTCATCAACCGCGGTGTCTCTGCTCCCAGGATCAGGAGGCCCTGATGTCTTTCCCCCTGCGCCCTCAAGAGCTCGCAGGGCGTGAAGACGCGCGGTTGTTTCAGTTGCAATATGTCCCATGGAACTGCTCTTTGAACCCGGACCATGACATTGGGAAGATCCATGGTTGGCTTCTGATCGTTCCATGTGATCACTTGCAAGGCTCGAAAAGAGTCCTTCGGTCTCAACTGCCTCCTCTCCCTGGCGGGATTCATTGTGAGATGGTGAAGCTAGTCTCCAGGAAGTGTGGCCTCCTCTTGTGAGTCCTTCCGCGTCGTGCGTGATGACAGGATCTGGCACGTTTGAGAATGGGTCATGTAAGGGATACTCAGCTTTGTCGAAGAGAGAGTCTGCCTCGCACCCAGCACGCTCACGCACGAGCGGTGGAAGTCTGTTATTCCGTGGGCCCAGTAGTAGGGATTGAAGAGGAGCAGCACTTCGCCTTAGGAACCCCCGGCGCGGCTCACCTGCTCCGTCAGGACTGGGCTGGGGACAAGGAGCCGAATGACGGAATGACGCCGCTGTCTCGACCAGTAGCCTCTTTTTGGGTTGAGGAGACCGATCAAGAGGTTGGTCCAAACCGTGTTTTGCGCTCGATGAGCTCCCTGGGGTGTCCCAGGGGGCTTCAGAGCTCGTCGACATCACCGACACATCCGAGATAGTTGATGTGACGAGCTTGTGATGATCGTTATTGGGAAAAGCCACTGCAAGATCCGAGTCAGCAAGAGTTGCTTTTCTCCCAGACTTGGCTAGGACCGACATGTTGAGATCCTGTCAGGACCGCGACTCCAGCGGTGCGGACTCGATGGACTCTTTAAGCCGAACAGTGATCGAACATTGGCGTCAAGCACAATACCGTTTCTCCTTGGAGAGCTGGTGAACCGCTTCGGCGTCCCGAACGATGCCGGATGCCGTACAACCAGAGGACTGGAAGAACTGTCGCTGTCAGCGTCATTAGTGAGGGTGGTGTGGTCATCGGCCCATTGGCTAGAGGACTGTTTGCTTGTACTGTCAAAGGCAACCATGATCAGAATACTTCCAAATAGATGCGAAGAGCAAACGACCAGACGAACATAGGGACTTAGACTCGATAGGAAGGGTGTTAGGTACCGACTGTGTTTGCATATTAAGTCATTTAAAAGCGTCGGGAAACCAGGGACTCGAGAAGGCAAGCAAATGTAGGGACACACAATCGTTTTGTTGTTTTGACAACAGTGGTTCGTTATTTGCTGCATTCCATTGCCTCCATGCCGCGGCAGCCCAGGGCAGGGAGAGCAAACAAGTCGAGGAATGGAAACAGTGCGCAAGGGTCGCCAGGGACGCAGATACAATGAAACTTGAAGTTCTTGTTTCACTTTTCTGGAATTGTACACAGTCGTCAGTTTCATCAGCCATGGTCAACCTTAGACCTACGGGCCTTGCTTGCACCACAGGTGTCGACCAGGCGCTAAACGACGGGTGGTCATCAACTTCTATTTTGACATAGTATTGTACATCGGCCGGTACGCATAGGAAGCGATGAGGCCCTGGCCGCAGTTGAACCTTATGCCTGGGTGGCCTTGGCCGCCTCAGCCTTAGCCCTGGCAGCTTTGGCAGCAGCCGCTGCCTCTGCCTTCTTCAGCATCTCCTGCTCCTTCTTCTGCTGCATCAAAGCGTTGAAACGCTCGCGACGGGCAGCCTTGGCCAGCTTGCGCTTCTTGAGGGACCGGAAACTGACAATCCGTTTCCTCCTCCGCAGGCGGAACTTGGCCCTCCTCGACTCGGTCTTTTCAGTACCAGGGATGACACCGGCATCACCCACGATGCGGCCAATCTCCCAGTTGCTCTCGCGGTAACTGTAGTCGTCTTGCAGATGGAAGACGCGGGTCGCCCGGCGTTCCTCAAGCTTCTTTTGCTCTTCCTTTTCCTGAGCCTCCTTCCTGGCCATGGTAAGCTCCCTTGCCTTGAGCTTCTCCAAGATGAGTTTGGACACCACAGCGTTGCCGTCCGCCAAGGACACTGCGGTGTTATACTTGGAAGCAGGTTGCTCCGCCACAGCTGGGGTCGTCTCCGCGGGGCCTTCGGACTTTTCAGCGCCGCTTGACTCCGTATTTGCATGCCGCGTGATCGACAAAGGAATCCCACTGGGTGACAGGTTGCTTGAGGGTGCTTCTGGCTCGCGGCGGGGGACGGCAACGAGATTGAGTTTCCTTTTCCGGGGTTGGTCAGGAGGATAGGGCAGTGTGTCCTCGCGGTTGAAGACGACGCCGATGTACTGGCGGGTGGGGTGGCGTGCTGGGTCGCGGTAATATTTCACGTAGCCCGCAACCGCGGCATGGATCGTGTGGTCGCGACCCATGATGGTGTTCTCACCGGGGTGCCATATTGTACCGCGCTGCTTGTAAATGATATTGCCGGGAAGAACGTACTGGTCTGAGCAGAGAGCGTGATCAGTTACCCGGAATTGACCGCCCGGATTTTGGAACTGCAGCCTCGGACAACACGGGCACCGCATGCTCCAGTCCAGGCACCAAAAGAAGATAACGTACCGCCGGTCTTTTTGGCGCCCAGCTTCTTTGGGATGGTCTTTTTGTCCTTGAGCTTGTAGGCGCCCTGCGCCTTGACGGTGGCATAACGGCGACCCTCAACGGCAGCATTGGCGGCCATTGGCGACGCAATACGGAGGTTCGCAAATCGATCTTCGAGGGTTGGCATTGACGCCGGCGTCGCGGTCGGCCGGAGCACAGTGGTGAAGCCTCGGCAGCTACCGGCAGCAGCCCTGTGGAGGGGCCGCTGCAGCTGTGTGAGATGCATTGAGTCCGACTCGCGCACGCTGCGCAGTAGCGAACACGGCGGAGGTTCCGTCGAGGGTGTTGCGGGATCCCGGACCAGAACACGGAGGGGGCCGGGCTCTCGCCGGAATGTGTGTAGATGGACCGTCAACTGATGCGGTCTTGTTTGCTTGTGCCGGCTGAAGTTTTCTGCTGAGTCAGCACTTCTTGGGCTGGAGGGGAAGCCCCGGTGCGATAAGATAAGGACCCACTGCGGGATCTAGCACCGTCTGGGAAGAAGATGGTGACGGACACCCTGGAAGGACGGGAACCGTTTGGTCCTGCGTTGATCTGGCCAGCTAGCAACCTCAGAATACTACATCTCTTGGATCAGACACAACCTCCGACTGAACACAGCTCTTCGAACCCACGCAGAACACAACTACTAGCCGGAGAAACCTGAGTTGGAATTTGACTTGCGAACTACAATCACACCAACCATGCGCCTCTTCGTTGCTTTATTGCTCGCTCTCGCGAGCGTCGTCTCGGCACAATTTGGCTTTTTCGACCACATGTTCCACGGCGGACAGCAACACCACCAACAACCTCAGAATGTTCCAAGCGACTCGTCAAACTACCGTGCGCAATACTTGCGGGCTCGCTGCGATAAATATCTGTGTCCTGACACTCTCGGTGAGCTTCAGCCCAGCCACGCTCATCAACGATCACTGCTAACCATAGCTTGGGTATGTACAACAGCTTGTGTACACTTTCCGCATCACTGCCCCTGCCCGTGGCCGGCATATGAGGACAAGTTTGAGCTCGCTGAAGGACAACGTATCTGCATCTCGAAGGGAGGTTTCAAGGCTGGAGAGGCTGCGAGGAAGGTCGAGCTGGCTCGCAAAGGCCTGCTATGATGCGCAAACGGGCATGTTTGGGCAATTCTGGTGCATCGATTGTCGAGAGGGCAGAAGTAAATAAACGAAATAGAAACTCTGGTCAAACGCAGCCTATGGTATAATGTGCTAAGGGGACAAACGGAAAGACGTCGGGTTTCCACAGCAGCAAGGACTGTTCAATAGACTTGCCTGAGAAAACTCGCTCTAGGAGGTCATCCACCATATCGTGGTTAATTAAACGAGCTCTTCCTTGCGGTCGTGATACTCTCTGTGGTGCCTACGAGGAGGAGCCGTTCACCTGCTTGGGCAGCGGTGGGACAGGTGGAATCTTCCCCTTCTTGTCGCCGTTGTTCTCGTCCTCGTCTTCTTCATCCTCATCGTCGTCCTCCAACTGCTCTGGATGACCTAACAACGCAGCCACGTTTTTCATCTCGTAATGCTTTTTGCGCATCTCCTCGAACTTGCGATGCTTCTCTCGCTCCTCCGGGCTCAAGCCAACATAATCCTCGCTGTCCGTGTCGTGCCCACTGCCGCTACTGTCGACGTGTACCGCACGGTGCCGGTTGGGGGATGACGGCGCAAATACGTGCTCGGGCAACTCCTCCTCGGGCTCGCCGAGCGAGAGGTTTGGGATGTCATCCTTGCCATCGTCGTCCTCGTCATCGGATGGGTGCTCGGCGGGGTCGTAGTACTTGGCGTACGGCGTCTTGGGCTCGGTGATCTTCATGGTGCTTGTGCGCTCTTGCTCTGTCAAGTACAGATTCGCCTCGTCCCACTTGAGCCGCTGACCTTGCTCGGGTCCGTCAGAGGTCGTGTTGTCGCGCGGCGGCAGAGAACTCTGTCTCTGAGCGCCGGTCGGTCGCGACCCGCTCGCTGATGAGGATGACCTTCGATGCCCTGCGTTGTATTGGGTGTTGAGAATGGTCAACTCCCGCGCCTCCTTGGGGGTCAACGGATGATGGATTGGCGAGCGCCCCGGCGCATGGCTGTCGGTTGGAGACGTAGGTGGCGAAACCCGTCGAGAGTTCTTGAGGATTCCTAATGATTGTAGACTGCCGTTAGTTTGGATTGTCTCGGCGACATTGTTGAGAGAATTGTCTGTTGGCTATCAAGCCCTCATCTTACCTTTCGGACGTAGGGCTTGCGACGCTGGCGGGGTATGTGTCGGTTTCTCCATTTCGCGCGGTGTCTGGGGGAAAGGTCACAATCAACTTTGTCGAAATGCACTCTCTCGCCTTGATCTTGAGTTGTGGGAAATGAGTGTGGATGTCGCGCGTCCTTGTCTTATGTCTGGCTTTTGGAAGAAAGCAACAGAAGTCAAGGATGGCGGTGGAATGACCTCCGGATTGTTTCCTGCTCGGGTGGGGTGGGCTCAATGTGTCTGTTGCCAAGCCCAAGCCAACCACAGCCTGAGATTTCCCTTGGGATTCCCGTTTTGGCAACAATCACATGGACGGCAGAACGATGAGGTCACACCACGCTGCGTGTGTGCTTGATGGTACCTCGTAAAGTTATGTTTCTTAGTCAGATAATTGATTACGTTAGCTTTCGCCATCAAAGGACGTTGGTGTGTAGATGTATGTATACTCCGTATACTCAGGTCCATACCTGGACGTCCTGTGTTGATATTCCAAGCCTCCGACTGCCAATGCACAGCCTTCATTCATGAGGTTCATGAATTTTCTGTGGCCGGTCTTATGATCGAATATCTGACTGAAAATCACTGATTGTATGACAACGACCAGGAATGAATCTCCATGCCCAGCAACCCCGAATTGTGAGGAGGTTTTGGTGGCAAGTACGGAAGGTTTAACTCCAAACACAGCCCCCATGGCCCACTTATGCACCTGCATACCGAGCCAGACTCTGACCCGTCTCGAACCTTTGATGGACGTGCTACCAATCAACTACACATTTACTTGGCTTATACATCACCTAATTACCGTTCCCGCTCCGCCCTCTAGAGCAATGCCCACTTCTCGAGTCCTCTGAAATGGCGATTAACCAGCGGTCAGATTCCAGTTGAGGCTAAATATCTTGTGTCAAAGAAACTACAACCACAAATATCTGAGATGAATTGAAAATAGAATGGTTGTCTTCACATCTATTTTGTTGGACTCATTATTGTGACTAGTATCATGTTCCTAGAAGTTGTTTGGGCAGCTGCATCAAAAGCCTTTTGACTGATACTTGGCCAAAAGTTCGTCATCGACGTCATGCTCAAACACATCAACTTTAGTCGTAGCAAACTTGCGTGCGCTCACCCCCTTCTCAAAAAGCAGATCAAGCTCGGCAAATGTCCGACCAGACGGTTCAGGGACACGGAAGTAGGTGTATACCACGCAGAGGCCACATACCCCCGCCTAGATATGAGTTTGTATTAGTTCACAGGTAAAATTTCAAAAAGACGGGTGGTGACCTACCCAGAAAAATCCTGCAAAGTTGCTCCAGTCCCAGGCTCCAGGGTTCAGCATGTATGGGGTGAGGACAGACGCGACGATGCCAACAATGATGCTGTAAGACTGTTAGCATGGAGGCCAAAACGGAACAGATCGGACAGGGGCGTACTATAGAACACGACCGAGCGCGACAGTCTTTATCTGCAGTCGCCGAGTAGAGAGTTCGCCCACAAGGGAGTAGCATACAGTCCCCACTGTCAGCTGGTATGTCAGGGCCCAGCCGAGCATGATGCTGCCTGTTGCAATGGAGCCTTCTCTCCGATGGGCCTCGGGGACGAGCCCAAGGAAGCCAAGGACAAGGAGCATGCTGAATAGTCCGCAGAGGCCGTAGAGATATAGAGACCGGCGTCCGATACCGCGGCTCATGAGGAACCAGGCGCCGAACACCCCCACCATGTTCATTCCGTATTGGCCGAGAGCGAATCCATAAGCGCTGTTTTCGTTGAGACCTGCTTGCTTCAGGAAGTAGGTCGAATAATTGGAGAAGGAATTGCCCGACAAGTTCTGGATGGCCCAAACCATGCAGACGATCTAATGATTCGATATCCCGTTAGCAAACACCCAGCGGCCCTGTTAGACATACAAACGATGCCGTACCTCCGTTCGCCTCAAGTTGGAGCCTTTGAAGCAATCCAGATAAGTGGCTCCTTTGGTGGCTTGCTCCTCAAGTGCCGTGGTGTGGACCATCATATTGATAGTTTCGTCAGCGTCGAAGTCCGTTTCACGATTGGGACTTGTCAGGCGTAACAAAGCCCTCTTTGCTTCGGCGAGCTTTCCTTTCCGGACGCACCACCAAGGAGATTCGGGGCAGAAGAACACTCCGATGGCAAGTGGAAGCGGCCACATCCATTGAAGCGCATAGGGGATGCGATATGCCCATTCGTCTTGCCTATCCAGCATGGACATAATCACGCCGATGCCAATGATCTGCCCAAGGCCCCAGCAGAAGTTTACATAGGTCGTGAGATAGCCGCGCATGGGAATAGGGCAAACCTCTGACGCGTACGTAATAGTCAGAGTCTGGAAGACTCCCCATGGCTGTGGAAAGACTGTTAGCAGAGCTTATCCAAAATTATTCCATCAGACAAAGGGGGTGTTCCATACAATGCCACAGAGAATTTCTGCTGCGAGGAGTGTCTGTACGTTCTGGGCGGTGAAGAACAATGCAGTCCAGGCGCTGATCAACCCCAGGCATACGATGACAGTCCACCGATAGCCAAAGCGTTCCGACACCCAGCCGTTGATGAGGAGGCCGATAAGCTCGCCAACGTTGGCACCCTATTATCGTGAACCACCAAGTCAGACCAGAACCATTTCTTGAGTTGGATTGGAAGCACATCGATCGTTAGCAAATGATTGGGGGAACTGAACGTACATTGCCCAGGCCCGCTTGCCACGGAGCCGGGACCTCCCACTCTCCACTAGGAAGCTGTTCGCCGTACTTTTTATTGAATTGTGGAAAGGCATCTTTTAAGTGTTTGTTAGCTGCATCGAGGTGAAACGAAGCCAACTAAGAGTCGGCAAGACCTACAAAAGTTGTTGATCAGACAGATATCGTAGCCCTCCATGACAATGCATGTCGAGATGAGGATGCTCCATGCGATAGCCTTTGGATATAGGCGGATGCCTTGCATCAAGGTCATGTTCTGCTCGTTCTTGGTGGCATTTCGTGCGGCTTGTATGATGCGTTCCCGGGATTTGAGCTGCTCGACCTGATCTTGTTCATAGTATTGGTCCTTCTCCTCGTCTCTGGTCTTACGACCTGCAGGCTCAACGGCTGCAGATATCTCTGGGGACTCCATCTCCAGCGAGGACAATCGTGCTCGTCTCTGGATGTACGACAGGTGAACGAAGTTGCGGTCTCCTCAGATCACAGTGGTGGGTAGTGACTTCAGGATTTCATTAAATCCCCTGAGGAGTGTCGGTTCAAATGACTTAACCCACCACTCGGGATAACCAGGGGTCAATCCTAGCCGGAATAAAAAAAGATTCTCGAAGGTTCAGATTCAGCTCCAATGGGGAGTCAGCGACGATATCGACACATGAGAGTGGTGGAGTTATGAGTGGAGTGTGGATGCACTATCGAAGAGAAAAGTGGAAGCAACAACCCCTGTTCCAGATGCCTTTCGTCCAGAGCCCGCTGACGTTGCTGGCTGGACATAATACAGCGGAAGAAACTGGTCGGTTATTCGGTTAACTTTGTTGAGATAGATGTCTGGGATGGAGAGCCGGGCAAATCACTGCGAGCTGTAAGTGCCGGTGACATCACACAAGGTGCCGCAGATCACAGCATAAAGGGAAGGTGAATGCATACCCTAGGTACAATCGATTATTTTGGACCGTGGTAGGATCCCATCCTGCACCGGTTACGGCTACTAATGATCCAGTCTGCGGGCAGCACGGTTATCACGGATATGTGTAACGTTGAGATGGGAAGGATCGCCCATGACACGAAGCTCATCCTTCACAAACACACCAAGGGCCTGTTTGCCCCTGGAATTGATGGACAGGTCTTGGTACATACCTGTTTCATTGTTGTCCATGATACCAGGTACGGCTTTTTCCATTCCCAGGGTCGATATGGGACATAACATGGCAGAGAAACGTTCCGGTTGAGATCAAATCGGGCGGGAAGCGAGGGCACGGCAGATGAGGGTTCGAGATAATTTTACTGTGCAGTAGGTACCATGGACCGGGCTGAATTTCAGGTTATCTTGAACAGCATACGAGTAGATTCTTGAACATTTCTCGCTGAATTCCCAGCCTGAACACTGCGTTGCCTCTCTGCTTGAATGTCAGGTATGTACCTAGGATGCCATCAGCATCGAGAATGGTTGGTGCGCTCCTCAGTGTTTGGGCCGGTCACACTCCGCTTGGCCGGGCTGCCAGGAAAAGCGGGGTTCGGCACCAGATGGACGCGCCTGATTGGCAAGACCGAACTTCCCCTGGTCGTCAGCCTCAGCCAGCCAGGGTCTGGCGTCGTGTGTTCGCCTTCCTCTCACAATCAGAGACGAAATCATCGCATCAGACCGTGAGAATTTCTCGTCGAACTCTCCGTCAAGCTCAAGCCCATCAAAGTTCCAAGTGAACGCCATGGAGTGACCCTGCACCTTTTCGCTGTCGCGATTCAGCCACATTTGCCGTTCCTCCTGGTACCTGGTTTTTGGTTCCCCACCAAATCTGCATTCGAGCTCTTGCTCCCAACCCTGGAGGGCCTTCGGCTTCTAGCAGCAGCTGCATGCTTGTCCTTCTCTGATGCCGATCCCGATCGCTGACTGACCGAACAATCGCGCGCACGTGGCCGTGTCTCCCTCCGAGCACCCGGTTTGCCAATGCCGCCCGGCGCCGGCGCCTCGTCCGGATTCGGGTCCGGGTCGGGGTTGGCGTCTCCACCCCGCGGCCTGGCGAAGTTTGGATGGTGAGCTGATCCCAGTTGCCGAGTGGACCGATGTGATGAGAAAGGGATGCCCGCCCTGCATCAGGGCGGAGTCTCACGCTCAACACCATTCATCGTTCAATGCTAACTGGTTGAGCAGTGCAAGATGTCGACAACATCATCTCAAATGTTGGTCATCGGGTTGCTTGATAACTCACACTTTTTAGTCCATTTACCTCTGTTATTCGCTCAGTGTAACAGGGGCTGCTTTTGATTTAGATCCCTTATTGACTTTGAACATACACAGGCGATAGAGTGACGCCAACATGTGGACGATGTCTGAACGCTGCCGAAGTCTGTATTCCTCCGGGTCTCAAGATCCGCGAGCCTAGCAAACGTTAGTGACCCCCCGTGCTTTTATTCGTCCAGAACCTGCTGCGATTGACACTGAAATGCTTGCTCTAGAGAAATTCAAATTCGGCAACAAGCAGAAGTGGGTTAAGACGCCTCGGAGATGTTAGTGGTTTATTGGTTCACCCCTCGGTGGTTCGCCCATGGGTCGGGCCTGAATAGTCACGTTCTAACTTTGATGAACTCCAAGTGGTTTTCATCGATGAGTCTCAAACAACGATTCACGATGCTTCGAGTCCAGAAAGCGGACCAGACGAAGTTGAGACGATGTGGGACTCGCCCAACATCGTCTCAGACATCTCGTCTCACAAGACACCGCCGTCATCGACCAGCATATCGCCTTTCCGGCCCCCGTCCCCTCCCGACCGTTTGCGCCGGATGATGATATCGTCGGTTGTGAACCCTCCAGTATCAACCTGGCCCCTGACAAACCCAGACGAAGCCCACCTTTTTCGTCATTTTGTTAGTCGGCTGGCGATGTGGGTAAGAAACCCCAGAGCCCAAAAACTGTTGCTGGCGCACCATAACTGACGTGTATTAATCTGTAGCTCGACCTATGTGATCCAAATCGTATGCTCCAGCGTGCCTCAATTTTCATACTTCTGACTCATTGCTTCTGGGCTGTAGTTGACGAGGCCTCCCCGCAGATACTTTCGAGATTATTGTCCCTCAACGGGCCCGAGAATCCCCTGTCCTTCTGAAAGCCATGTTCGCCCTCTCTGCCCGTCATTTAGGCCAGACGCGAGCCCAGGATCAGCACAGAAAGAGTTACAACCAGCTTGCCGATATGTACAATGAGGCATGCATCAACATTATGAAGAGCATATTGACCAGCAACAACTACGAGCCGGCATGGACCGAGAATTTGTTTGCGGCCACCATTATCCTGCAGGTTATGGAGGAAATGAACGGTAGGCCGGCCAGAAACCTGGATATTATTTATGTCAGATCACACAAACTGGGAATGCAGGCTGACAATGCCACACCACAGCTGGATTAACTGACGGGAACGATGATGGAGGGGCCGACCAGGACAGCCATAAGGAGGCTCTTCATCGAGGACATCTCCCAGGCATGTACCGCTTTGTTCGGGAGCGCTCTTTCGAGCCTGGCACTTTGGGCGCAGCATCATTCTGGGTTGGCCTGCGACAGGAGATCTACAGTGCTGTGACCAAGAGACAGCCCGTCTGCCTGAACCTCGTCCACCCCGGGCTGGTCGACAGGTCACTTACCGAGACCGATGACTATACCTGGGCGAATCTCGCCGTCGTGCATTGCGCTGATGTTCTCAACTTCTGCTTCGGATCCGAGCGACATCAGCAGCATCGTTGGGAAGAGCTGGATGCCTTCAATCGAAGATGGTCCGAAAAGCAACCCCGGTCCTATGATCCTATCTTCCGAGCGCCCCAGGGCACAGGGATATTCCCAGAGATCTGGTATCATCGCAGTTGTCAAGGAAAGCTCATTCCAACCTTTTGTGATCTCTTGCCTACCGCGAGTACTAACGTGCTTTGAGCTCACAGTAATCGGCCTCCAGCACCACCGCCTCGCGAGGTTGTTTTTGCTGGATTATCGTATTAAGTGTGGAAATATAACACCCGATGTGAAATTCAAGCTTGAGGTGGGTCAAGAACATTTTCAAGATCACCGGCCGTCGGAGCAGCCACTAATAGCGAACTCTCTTACTAGGAAAGCATTCGGGATAATGTCCGCGAGATCTGCGGCATTGGGCGTGGCAACCAGTGGACGCCTCCTGGCATGTTCACTGCATGCATGGCAATCTCAGCATGTAAGCCGACCTGTCTCCGTGCATGGCCCCTCGCTGTCAGCTGGTAACATATTTAGTTGACTAACACTCATAACAGTTGGTGACTACTTTGAGAGAGTCGAAGAACAAGACGCCATGCTGGAAATCCTCGAGCAAACCCAAAAAGACCACGCCCGACCGACAGAAAGCGTCAGACTCAACATGCTACGTGTTTGGGGCCGGGGGACTGGGAGGTGACGGTTCGTCGGAGGCAATGCCAAACGATCAAGGACCTCCGAACTATGCCTCAAGTGATCACCATCTCCACCCAATATCATTCACATTTGCGGCAAAGAATATGCGTGAGAAGTACACAAGATATTATGGCATCAGAGAAGCAAGGGATGAACAGTCTTCAGGGATGCGCGATCAGCTCAGGATTGTAATTAATGAGGTGCTATCAGGGCGTGATAATCTATCATATCTAGCCCTTGCAAGAGCAGGACTTGAATGGCCGAGTTGGAGATTTAGGCTCTAATACTATTTATGTTTTTATAGAAACCCATGGTGTTGAGCTATTACAGAGGTCGTTGATGAATGGAGGAAACATGTTAGATGTCAACCAGTCCGGTCTGCTGGCTGTTTAGCGGCGACACAAACAGCGGTCAGGCAGTGACGCGAAGCATCTCGTGACCACCTTTGCTTCCTTCAGCTATCAGGTGGTATGTAATTATGAGATGATGGTATGAACGGTGTTTAATAGTCTTTTTCTTGGCCTCAGCGGGGAATGTGCCACGGAATATTACGGAGCACACCCATCGAGCCTCTTTCCAGTCCTTCCCCCCAACGGAATCCGGCATGAGCTGAGACAGAAACGGGTTTCCCACTCCGTAATATGACTCCAGCCGGAGTGTCTGATCTTGTTCATCCCGGCAGCACGGTCGTCTGTCCCGAGACCACGGGTCCCGGCACTGGCCTGCATGTTGATTGCAGCCTGCAGGGTCTCAGTTGGAGCACTCATCATGTGCTAGCCATGCCCAACCATGCAGGGCAGCAACCGACACTGAGGCTAAAGATCTTGCCCCTGATTGCCACTGGCCAGGCGTGATGGCACCTTGTCAATCAAGCCAATGCAAGATGTGGGAACTGGGTTATATCTCTGCACATACTGTGTAGCGTTCGGCTCGCTGGTGCCCACGCCGGCGTTGGCGAATGGACATCGTGCGTTCTACCGGGCGAGGTGCATAATTAGCTCCCTACCTACGAAGCGGCTTCAGTGCGAAGACGCGTCGGAAAGACTTACTTCTTTTGACGCAGCGGGTTGGGCAATGGAGCAGGATTGCCACATTCACCGCGTCGACTTGAAGCACGTCTCTGGAAAACGGAAATTCCCGCCGACGCCGATCGATCTACTCCTGTCTCGCGCCTCAAGGTTACATGGAGATCATTGGCTGCCACCACCATGCATGCCTGGACATCTCAGAAACATCACACTTTTCAAAGAGCAAAGGGAGTGATTCTACCCTCAACAATTTTGTCGACATCCCCGTCCGGGCCAGCGACATCGGACCTCGTGACACGTAGGTGCCAGTGACATGTCGAATTGCCTCCACGCCCATTCATGGGAAGCATCGCCAAGGTCGGCCGACCGCATCCCACGTTGATGCACGCGGCTGCTTCGGGAAGGGTGAAATGACTATGGCACAATACAGCCGGGTTGAAACATGAATCACCTACCGGCTCAAGTCTCCTGGTGCCGATAACCTCCAGCAAGAGTGGCAAGTATCTCCGAAGGGTCCTCAACGCGAGGAGTCGGATGCAAGATGTATGTCGGGATTGGAATATATAAGGGTACCTGTCAACGGCTCGTCTTGTCACTACCAGGATTCAACTTTCTTCACATACATCTTGAGGGAGCCATCTTGAGCTCTTCCCTTTGGCCAAGCTTCTCTGCCTTCCTACCACCCAGAACACTCGAGCGGACACTTTGTTAGGATCCTTTTCATCATGGCCGTGGTTGTCGATAATCGTCCCGCTCGATATGACGCTGCCGGGCTTGAGGCCATCTCTGACGCTGTTGATACCATCAACGTGTTCAAGGGTCTATCGAAGGAATCAGCTTTCGACGAGCCCTCCAGGTTCGACGCCGACAAAGATAAAACCGCGTTTCGAAGATACAACGAGGCATGCGATCGAGTAAAGGCCTTCTACGCCGAGCAACATGCCAAGCAGACCGTGGCTCACAATTTGGCGGCTCGGGAGCGCTTCTTTTCACCAGACCGACACAGGCCTGAGATGACGGTGTGGGAAGCCATTGAGAAGCTGAACGAGCTTGTTGACGACAGCGACCCGGATACAGAGTTGAGCCAGATCCAGCACCTCCTGCAGTGTGCTGAGGCAATGCGACGGGATGGCAAACCGCGCTGGATGCAGCTCACTGGGCTCATCCATGACCTGGGCAAGTTGATGCTCTACATGGGCGGTTGCTGCGAGGGACAGTGGGATGTGGTCGGCGATACGTTCCCCGTGGGATGCCGGTTCGATGAGCGGTGCATCTATCCGGAGACCTTTGCCGCCAACCCTGATTCACACCACGAGGTGTATAGCACCCGCTACGGGATATACAAGCCCGGCTGTGGCATGGACAAGCTCATCATGAGCTGGGGCCACGATGAGTACCTGTACCTGGTTCTGAAGGACCAATGCACCCTACCGCGCGAAGCGCTTGCCATGGTCCGCTTCCATTCGTTTTACCCATGGCACAGAGAGGGCGCGTATATGGAGTTCATGGCCGAAGGAGACGAGGAGTTGCTGCATGCGGTTCGCGCCTTCAACCCGTACGATCTGTACAGCAAGTCGGATGACCCACCCAAAGTTGAGGAGTTGAAGGTGAGTTATACCAGAAGGTTGAAAGACGAGAAAAGCCCGAAGCTGACGCCTCATTAGCCGTATTACTTGGAGCTCATCGATGAATACTTCCCACAAAAGGTCATCAAGTGGTAGGGGGCAATAAGATTCCCCTGTCGTTAGGAGTTTGGGGTGAACGGATGTTGGGTTGTTTGTGATGCGACTAGATTATTGATGTTTCTGTGATGTTATTATCTGCGAACGGGGTTTTGACATTTAGCGTAGAGACAAGGAGTTTTTGTTTTGAGTCGTTGCAAGGAAACGATATCCATCGAGCCGAATTCCTTGATCAAAAGACATGAACTTCCCGCTCGATAGAAGAAGAATATCGTCTAATAACTGCCTGGAGGGCAATCTGTATCCTCAAATGCGGATTATAGTAAATGAGTGAAAGGTGTTTCCCAAATATTTGCACACTCCCGTTTTCGCTCGGAAGTAAGACACTGAGTTCAAGGGAGCTCTTGAGTAGTGAATTTACTTATTATCAATTCAGGCACCTTTGGATATCCATAAGGAGAGTTTCGGTCCAGTTTCAGGCCGCCCTTTGAATGAGCTACAATGACTCAGCCTCATGTCTGGGTTCCTGATGACATCATGGCCGCTAAGCTAACGCCCCCGATCCGACCCGTCATTTCATTGAGCAAGAGATCGGAATACCATTTTAGTGCAGGAGGCAGCGGGTTAACGTATTCACTGGTCATCATCAGTCCAATTACCACCTAATACCTAGATAATAGTCCCCTGAGTTACTGGAGGCCTGTTCGGATTGTGTGCTGTCGGGAGAATATACCTTTATTTGGGGTAAGTTTCCTGTCACCCTCAGGTCTCTGAAACAGATTCCCAGGGATTTTGAGACCAGAACCTGGACCTTTCGCTCCTATTCAACTTGTTAGTTCATTAGACTGGTAGATCTTTCGGGATGAGGTGGCTGGTTCCGCTGGCCTTTTCGCCACTCGGTTTCCAGACGCAGGTATCTCGCTCCCTTCAAATATCTTCCATTCGGAGGTTCAACCCAAGTTCAATATCTTAATACACACACAGTGACACATCAAACCTGGAAGCTTTCAGTTCCCCCGCAATACGGGAGACAAATCCATTCCTTCATGCTGTGGCAGTGTAACGGCCGCAACCTGTTCAAAGCCATGCCACGGACAACAAGATCTTCGCTCCAGGCGGAAAGCCTGGTGCTTCACGACCCTGTCTTGACTAGTCGTCCCCAAATCCAGCTGAGACGCTCTGGCCGCGTTATGTCGAAACGAAATCCACTCGGACATCATGACAACCCAGGGAGCATGCTGAGTCCCAGGTTATCGGCCGAAGAGGACCAAGACAGCGGCGATGAACCGGGGCCAATTAGACAGCGATCGAGAGGCAAGACCAAGAGACAACATCTTTCAGCGGAACCGGAAGTTCATTCGACCAGGAGGCGTACGGCTATCACCACTGAAACGAGCGAGATGGCGTCAATGATGCTCTCGGATGGAAGAAAGCAGGGTACTACCCTCGGTTCGGTGGGAGTTATCTGCTCTTCTGACAAGGTCGATTCTTTGGAAAACTCGGGAGTCTCTGGAGTGGAATGCCCAGAATCGACTGAAGGCGCCTCTGACACGGTGGAGAGGGGTGCTGCGAGGAAGCCAGCTATCAATAGCCCCTACCTGCCATTGCCGTGGAGAGGGAGGCTAGGCTACGCGTGTTTAAACACCTACCTACGCTCGGCGAAGAACCCTGTTTTCTGCTCACGGACTTGCCGAATTGCCTCTATTCTCGACCACCGCCACCCACTTATGGACCCTGCGATGCCAGAGCACCCCGTCAAGAACCGGCCAGACAAGTCTCAGGAGCCGTCGGTGGAACGAGGGCTGAAGTTTGTCCAGAGTCTCGGCCTCGCCAACGCCCGAGACATGATACGGATGCTCCGTTGGAACGACAAATACGGCATCAAATTCATGCGCCTGAGTTCGGAAATGTTTCCCTTCGCAAGCCATCCGGAGTATGGATACCGGTTAGCGCCGTTCGCTTCTGACGTCCTTGCAGAGGTCGGGAAGCTCGCAGCCAAGCTTGGGCACCGCCTGACGATGCATCCAGGCCAGTTCACTCAGCTCGGATCACCACGGAGAGAGGTCGTTGAAGCGGCCGTGAGGGACTTGGAGTATCACGATGAGCTTCTGACGTTGCTCCGTCTCCCTAAGCAGCAGGACCGTGACGCTGTCATGATCATTCACATGGGCGGGGTCTATGGAGACAAAGCGGCAACACTGGACCGGTTCCGCGCCAACTATGCTAGGCTTTCGCCCTCGATCAAAGCTCGTTTGGTTCTCGAGAATGACGACGTTAGTTGGAGCGTGCACGACCTGCTCCCAGTGTGCGAGGAACTCGATATCCCACTGGTTCTTGACTACCACCATCACAACATCGTCTTCGACAGTAGCCAGTGCCGCGAGGGTACGCTCGACATTAGCGCTCCCACTCTCCAGACACGCATCGCGGCAACGTGGACCCGGAAGGGAATCCGACAAAAAATGCATTACAGCGAGTCCTGTCCGGGAGCAGTAACGCCGCGAGATCGGCGGAAACATAGCCCGCGTGTCATGACCCTGCCTCCGTGTCCCAACGACATGGACCTTATGATCGAGGCCAAAGACAAAGAGCAGGCGGTTTTCGAGCTCATGCGAACCTTCAAGCTGCCTGGCTTTGATCAGATCAATGACATGATTCCTCACGAGCGGCAGGACGAGGTTCGAACACAGCCATTGAAAAAGAGAAAGCGTGCATCAAACAACGGTACCGTGGATGTCAATGACAATGGTGGCGATGATCTATCTCAGAGAGCGCCCATGCCAGAAGTATCGGACGAGGACTACGCCATGGGAGGCCGGGAGAACCGAGTGTACTGGCCACCAGGGAGCGAAGCATGGCTGAAGCCCTTGAGGAGGGGAGCTAAGGTCATGCTTGAAGACGCCGAGGAGTAATAGCGTGACGGAGGACAGGGGCAGTTCAAGGATTCATGTCCATTGCTTAGAGATTGCAAAATGCTAGGTGCAAGTTAACCATAGATGATCTCATGATTAGGGTAACCTGTGATAACAGCTCTTTTGATCCCTGCGTGGGCTGGTGGGATTATGTATGTATATGACCCAACACATTTATCAGCGGGCTGGTTGGGCAAACAGAGAGGTCGAGCACCCAACTCCTAACTCCGGACTGAAATTACATGGTCATTGTGACCTGACGTGCTGGTGTGACCATAACCATTCCGACTGTGAAGTTATTGGGTTTTCGACACGCAGAGTGAAGTCAGGACGGAGTCGACGTGAGCATTCCCCTGCTTAATGGGATGTTAAGACGTTCGGAGACTTAATAATGAGCCTCAACGGCACGGAGGGGACGTGTAGTTATCTTCTTAATCGCTTGGACTTCGAGCGAAGTCTTGCGACCCGATGCTTTTCGAGACAGGGAGCGCAAATGTAAACATCGTTGTTGTGGTTTTCGCATGCGGACTGCCTCAAAATGTCTGCTCTGTTTGGCCATCCCAACCGCCTGAAAACACAGCGGTAGGTAGGTTCCCCATCAGCACCCATAGCATCATTTGCACCACGTTTCAAGCAGCCACAGGATGCAGCACAAAAACCTGGAAGGCCTCCATGCTTCCGATGGATGTTTGTCGTTGCCAGTTGGTGGCAGACAGGATTCCCATGTCTGTGGACATTGCACCCCAAACTTCCACCTCCTGATTTTTGTGGAGATGGCGGTCGTCTGCCTAAACCAGTCCCAGACGGGTCTTGCCGTTCTGGGCTGTGGTGCCTGAAGGTTTCCGCTATGCTGTCCCGTGATTTCGCGGAGAGCAGCGCTGTTGCCTGCGGCTGTCTGCCAAGTCGCGACGCGGTCACCCCAGCTCATGCAGCTGAATCACTTCACACAGGGGGTCAAGCGTCCATATTTATTGTCAGGATATCAACCTGGCAGACTTGAACGATTTGTCCGGAGAGGGGCCATCGCTCAAGTTCTGACTCTCACTGTATTTATTTCAGGTGGTTTGCCCTGAACTCAAATCTCCAAACTCAGTTTCTCTCTTTTAACTTCTTCCACTCAAGTTTCTTTCCCTTCTTTTGACTTGTGCTCTCGTCAACACGCTTCAGGTTCACGCCTGACGTTACGACTCATTGAACCACACGCCCGACGACACTGGGGACTTTTCAACTTCACTATCCGAAAGCCGACCCATCTAATTGACATCGAAATCCCCACTATGCCTCCGAAGCGGGCAAGGAAGGCTGCCGCCGCAGCCAAGCCTGCATTGGATGGTTGTGTGATTGCGCTCAGCGGAACCTTCCCTGGTACAACACATGGCGCCATCAAGGCCCGAGCGGAAGCCCTGGGGGCGACTTTCGAGAACGCAGTGACCGACAAGACCACCCATCTCGTGGCATCCGCGGCTGATTATGGGAAGCCGAGCACGAAGGTCGCCAAGGCCAAGACCCTCGGGCTGCACATTGTTAGCCTGGAGTGGCTGTCACTCTGTGAGAAGAACAACACGAAAGAGCCCGAGAAGGACCATGTGCCGGGCACATCGGCTGTCGCAGACAATTCTCAACAAAACGATGCGCTTCAGACGAACGGAACCTCGACTTCCGCCGTCTCCAACTCCAGGTCGCGGAAGAGGGCGCCGACTGCCGGGGCCGACGACGCTGCCGATGATGAGGCCGATGCTCCAAAGGCCAAAAAGACCCGGGGATCTAAGGCGGCTAAGACGACTGCAGATGTCAAGAAAGAGGATGAGGACATTGAGATGAAAGATGCCAGTGACGCCATTGAGCCCGAGCCAGAGGAGGACCCGACGACAAAGTCGAAGAAGGCCAAGGCAGAACGGGCAGTGGGCGAGGGACAGGTGGCAAAGGACAAAAACATCGTCATCCCGCTTGATGAAGGATGCCCTTATGTGCAGTGCAAGGTTTACATTGACGACTCGGGTATCATTTACGACGCCTCTCTGAACCAAACCAACGCCTCTCATAACAACAACAAGTTCTACCGCATCCAGGTGAGCAATATCAGGAAACCGATGAGGGCTGAACAGACACCTGACTCTCTCCACAGCTTCTGCAAGATCCCAATGGTCAATTCCGGACATGGACGCGCTGGGGCCGGGTCGGCGAGCGAGGCCAGACGCAGGTCACTGATCCCGGGCCGTTGAGCGATGCCATGCGGCAGTTCGAGAAGAAATTCAAGGACAAGTCTGGGTTGGCCTGGGCTGACCGAGGCAAGGACCCCAAACCGGGGAAGTACGCCTTCATCGAAAGGAATTACGAGGAGTCAGATGATGAGGACTCGGACGACGAAAACACTGCGGGGACAGCGGACAAGGGCAAGAAGTCGAGCGATTGGAAGCCTCCCGAGTCCAAGTTGGACCCGGCTGTCCAAAACCTCATGAAGCTCATCTTCAACCAGAGCTATTTTAACGCTACCATGTCATCGCTCAACTACGACGCCAACAAACTGCCTCTCGGCAAGTTGAGCAAGGCCACCATCACGCGCGGTTTCCAAGCCTTGAAGGACTTGTCGGCGCTCATTGATGATTCGTCATTGGCCGCCAACTACAACCTGTCCTACAACGCGGCCGTCGAGCATCTTTCCAACACCTTTTACTCCCTCATCCCGCATGCCTTTGGTCGCAATCGCCCTCCCATCATTCAGAGCCAGGCAATGGTGAAACAAGAAATAGAACTTCTCGAAAGCCTGAGCGACATGAAGGATGCGGCGTTGATCATGAAGTTAGAAAAGGCGGACGACGATGTCCACCCACTCGACAAGCAATATGCAGGCTTGGGGATGGAGGAAATGACGCCTCTGGATCCGGAGAGCAGCGAGTTCCAGCAGCTGAAGACCTACCTCCTCGAAACCCGCGGTTATACACACGGTCACACATACCAGATCGAAAACATCTTCCGCATCGAACGCAAGGGCGAGTTCGCGCGCTTCGACGACAGCGAGTTTGGCAAGATGCGGCAGAACAGGCGTCTGCTGTGGCACGGCTCACGCGTCACGAATTTTGGTGGTATCCTGAGCCAGGTAGGGAAATCTCCTTTGACCCCTGACACTCGAGCATTGTTAACAGGTTTGTCGCGCAACAGGGTCTCAGAATTGCACCCCCGGAGGCCCCAGTCTCTGGATACATGTTCGGCAAAGGTATCTACATGGCCGACATGGCATCCAAGTCGGCCAACTACTGCTGCTCGTATATTTCGGACGGCACAGCCCTCCTCCTACTGTGCGAAGCAGAGCTCGGCAACCCTATGCAGGAGCTGATCCACGCCTCTTACAACGCCGGGGAGGACGCAAAGAAGAAGGGTATGGTTGCGACTTGGGGCCAGGGCCGGACAGGCCCGCTGAAGTGGAAGGACGCTTCGTGCGTGCATCCTTCCCTGGCCGGTGTCATGATGGTGAGTTCAACCTGCGGAAATGGACGCTATGGCTCCTTACTAACAACCTGTCCAGCCCGATACGTCCGTACCCCCTGGAGACACCAACGTGCCGGGAGCCTCGCTCTACTACAACGAGTATATCGCCTATGACGTGTCACAGGTGCGCCTTCGGTACCTGTTCAGGATCAAGATGTAGGGCGAGGCTGGGGACGCCGGGAGCCGATTATAGCTGTTCGTGGATGAGTGCGTCCACGCTTTTTGCGGGTGATGAGGTCTCGCACAATCAGAGTCAAATGTGACAAGATCAAGGGTGTAAGGAGGAGTTGCTCTCGTTGATACAGGTTCAACTTGCTTTGGGGGGAGGGAGGCTCAGTCAGGGAGTTTATTTGCTTCATGATTCTGTCCAGCTCGCTACGAAGTTTACCGGCCAACCCAATCATGTAATCGGGGAGGTTGCGGAATTTAACGCGGTGAATTACATACCCTTTCGCCACATAGAGGACTGGGAGTCATCCACCTTGGTTTCTGGCAAGAAAGAACAAACTCGTGGATTCGTGGCACCCCAGAATCTCTGACAGCGAAAATCAGGAGGTGGTCTCGCCAAGAACCGTGCCCGCCTCAAAGTGATCCCCGGCTGGATGTTCCGTCGACCCACGAGGGTGCCAAGATTCGTGTGGGTCCACGGGTTTACCAGGAAGGCGGGCTGCCAAGCAGACCCACCACGTTGTGCCAATCAACTCGGTGGCCCTCTCGAACCAACTCCGCAGCCCAGCGGACGCAGCCGTCGGTGAGAACCGCTCTCAATTCTCGTTTGAACAGCACAGCAGCTTGTAAAGATACCTCGGCGACAGAGACGCTGGATCCTCACGAGATGCTTGCGGCAACTGAGAAAGAAGAACCGCCAACGTGCCTAGCAAGATACCGACGTGTGCAGCATCAGTTGTGGTTTGACGGGGGCGACTCGGGATAAACCACGAACCCTCGTTGACTGTGGTCAGGGGTGAAAAGAAAAGTCCAGGTTGAGTCAAACTCAAGACGCATCGCCCAGACGAGTGACGCGAGACAACCTCAACATCGGGACGATCGACCGACACCCAGACCGTCCTATGACAAGCCGAACTGCGCTCTCATAGCGCATTAAGTGTATTTTATCACTGGAACCTGGCCAGGATCCATCCGTCAACTACCTGCTGAGCTGCCCGACGACATCGCTCTCACACCCATGAGCGACTCAACTCGTCCCCAGAAGCGCACCAGCAACACGTGCGTCACCTGCCGCGCACGCAAGGTCCGGTGCGACGGGCGCCAGGGCATCTGCGCCAACTGTGAGCGCCTCGGTTTTGGATGTTCGTACGACGAAAGCGTTGGCGTCGAGGTGGTCGGCCCTGGAGAAAGCAATGGACCTACGGCCATCTCGGTGCCACGCCGCCGCGTGCGTCAGGCTTGTCAGACCTGTCACGCTCGCAAGGCCCGCTGCAGTGGTTCACTTCCCAGCTGCGACCGCTGTCGTGCGCAGGGACTCGAGTGCGTCTACCGCCCAGGGAAACGTTCGCTCCCCATGCCGAACCTCGCCCAAGCCACCTCCCCTCCTTCCGGGGCAGCGCCCATGGATGTGGACTCGCAAGCTGGGCAGAACGCATCCAACGATTATGGCACTTCAGGCATGACTGCCAGCCCTCGTGCCGCTGGCCTCTCCGAGTACCCGCAGGTCGACCTCGACGAAGCCTTGGTTTTGAAGGCCTTTGACAACTTCTTCCGCCATGTCCACCACATCGCCGTCTTCTCCTTCTTGCATCGACCATCCCTCATGGAGCGGTACCATGCCGGATCTCTCGACCGTGCCTTGGTGCTCTCTATCGTGGGCATAGCATCGCTCCTGACCGACCTCGGAGCCAACATGGTAACCTACGGGAATCGCTGCATCGACGAAGCGATATCCATGTGTCTTGGAGCTCTCGAGAAGCCCACCATCGCGCGGCTGCAGGCGCTGGTGCTTGCCACGAAGCACAGGATCCTTTCCAAGCGTTTCTCGAGCGCTTTCATGCTGCACGCCATCACCAGCCGGTTCGCCACGGCGCTGCGGCTCCCCCACGAGAACCCCGATCTGTGCTTCTTAGCCCGAGAGTCGCGGCGCCGCGTCATGTGGTCCATTTACATGATAGACGCCTCCATATCAACTGGCCAGCCTGAGGTTGCCCTTTGGCCCTCTCCGGATCGCCAGATTCATGTGCAACTTCCCTGCAACGAGAGGAACTTCGACTTTGACCTGCCCGAGCCGACGGAGCCACTGCGGTCCCCAGGGCCTGACGCGGCTGGTGTCGTCCCGCCGCTGCCGGATGTGCTTGGTCTTATGGCGCTGCACATCCGCCTGTACTGGCTGCGCACCCGAATCTCTGAGTGCATTTCCCGTGCGACAGCAAGCCGCTCTCCTGAGACTCTTGCTGTTCTGCCAGGCCAGCTGGCTGAGTTTGTTGCTGAACTCGACCTATTTGACGCGCGTCTTCCTGCTTCTTTCCGCGAAAACGAAGCCAACTTCCGCCTTCGGAGCTATTCGCAGCGCCTTGGAATCTTCGTTATGACACACCTCCTGCGCCGGCAGTGCTATCTCGACTTGCACCGTATTTTCTTGCCCGGACTGAGAGAATCTCTCCCGCAAACAGTACTGGACAGCATGGATCCGCTCTTCGTGATGCACAAACGCCACAGTTGTTACGAGCACGCCAGGGCTATGGCCGACATGTTCTCGCAACTCCTGAGCCTGAGCAACAACAAGCCGCCAGTAGCTGATCTTGAGCTTCCTGGATGTGCTTTTCAGTGCGTGAGAGTCCTGTATCACGGCCTCCAGACGGACAACGCGGCTCTCGGATTCACCCGAGAGCGCATCGAGGAACTTGCAAATGTGTGCCTCCGGGCAGCTCGTCTATCAACTCCGGGGTCGGCCTCTGCCAGCATTGTAAGTTTCTTTTTCTACTATTCCGGAACTACGGTTCTACGTCCAAAAGGCATCAGTTACTCACCCCTTGACAGCAAGCCGATATCGAACGGATCATATCCAATGGCCTGTCCTTGCCCGAGGTGCCACCGTCGCTTGAAACTCCCACCATGCCGCTTCTTCCCCCAACACAGCCCGCAGCCCGCCCTCCAGAGGAACCGCAGCAGCATCTTGATGCTGTGCAGATGGCTGCGATAGGACCGATGACATCATTGAGTGTGCCCGTGAGCCCCACTCCTATCCTCGCCACGGCCGCTGGTCCTTCAACTGCCGTCGTTGCTGTTACGCCTGCGCCGCCGGCCGTCGCGCCATCTCAAGCCAGTGCCCTGACAAGTGCGAGCAACGCGTTCGAGGAAGCAGCCCAGGCGCTCAATTTTGGGCCGGACTTTTTCGGTATGGAATTGTGGTCAACTGGCTTGCCGGATGGTTGGAACGAGATGGGGCAATATACCCCTGGAGGGATGTCATGACGAATTTGATGATGTGAGCATAATGATTTGTTTGTAGTGTCTTTTTGTTGTTTGGAGTTGGTGATGTTTGGCGTTGGTCCCTAGACTCGGGACAAGCCCATGTCTTAATATACTCGGATCGGTTGAGCACGTGCGCGTGGGGTGCAGATGAGGATTGGATGGCGTGGTTTCGTCACCGGCGTTTGTGGGGATCTGCATTTGGGGGTTGCTCTGTGAGTGGATGATCAAACGTTGGTGGTGAGGCTGCGAACTCAAAAAACACGAAAACCACCAGCCTGATGTGAAAACATTAGATTAATGATCATAATCGCGTCCCGGCTCATGTATGTACATCATGCAGTCGTTATGTACCCTAGACAATGCATCACTCCGATCCGTGGTTCCGTTTCTCATGACATGCTTGTTGGTTGACATCCATTGCTTTTCCACAACGTCGAGGACAACAATCCACTTCTCCCTTGGCTACCGCAAGAGTGGTGTTTCTTCCGACGGTCCAAGATCCTCGCTATCTCTCCGAGCGCCCACGGCGACCACTATCGTCGCGTTGTGGTCCGGGTCGACACTGCGCTCGCGATCGATCCAGCCAATGCAGATGCCAGCACCCGGTCCGAGAATGAACGAGGCAACGGCAACAACCAATGCGGTCCTCCAGCCCGCTTCCACCAAAATCCAATACAATACGGTAAGCCCAACAAAGAAAGCATCAATAGTGATGAACTTAAGGGCAGAACGTGTCATTTCACGGCGGTCATCGGCCTGGGTCAGAGTCCAAAGGAAGTGGGCCTGAGCCAACACCGAGCAGATGATGGGCACAGCGTAGACGGCGAGCAGGCCACAGCGACTGGACTCGAGGTGAAGCGAGTCGTGCCAGCGGGGGTCGCGGCCGAGGAACAGCACGAGACGGCGCACCGTTTGGCGTATGATGGAGACCCAAACCGGGAAGAACAGCCAGACGAGCACCGCGACCGGGTGATTGGTGATGAGCAAGGCAAGGGAGGGTACCACGCAGCCGAGAGCCACAGCGACGGGGATGGCGACTATCTCAGCGAGACGGCCTAGGTGACGCATGTTCTCGCCAAACACAGGATCGGTACGTCCGGGAAGGGGCGGGGGCGGGACGCCATGCCGGCGCGCAGTGATGATGGCTCGGCTCCGGTGGAAGAAGGCAGGAATGATGACGAGCTGCCACACGATGGCGCCTCCGATGAGGTCGAAGACGAGCCATGGCCCCGTCGGATAGGCGATAAGTACGCTGGGCGAGTTGCAGATACGCGCGGCTTCGACGGTGCTCACGGTGAGCAGTCCGGCGATGAAGGCCAAAATGACGGCCATGAGGCCAAAGGAGCGTACCGACGCCCCCGCCTCCTGGAAGAAGCTGACGAGGAAGCATGCGGGGCTACCGAGGACGGGGATATGGGAGAGCCACGGAAGCCGAGAGCGTGCGTGGCACTGCGAGTAGAGCATGTAGGTGTTCGTGTCGCTATGCACAAAGAGGACAACACCCGTAGCGATGGCCAACAGCACCGGGATGATGATCAGGTAGCGCAGAGAGAAGCGGTGCACCGCCGGCCTTGGGCGGGGTCGAGTATCCATGTTTGTGGTGGTTTGGGTGATTGGCAGGCTGATGATGATCTAATTCTGGCGTTCCACTCCTGGGGGCATTAAAAGCACAGGGCCTGTTTCTCTGCTTTGTTTGAAGGGATGAAAGAAAGCAATATCTAGGACAAATAGTTGAGTTTACTGACCCGAAAGTTGAGCGAGGTCGAGCACAGGGTGAAAGTTCCGCCACAAGCAGAAACGCGTGCTGGGTTGTGCCCGGCGGTTGGAAGATGGGAACCTCGTGATTGTTTTGCTGCTTGGCGTTGATCTGCAAGATCTGCTGACCAGTCCCGTGCAGCTTGCCGAATGTGGGGATTGCAAATTGCGGGGCAGCCCCACAGAGGGGAATGCCGGCGGCCGGCCGGATGCACGCGGGGATGTCGTCCGACCCGGCCGGAGACCCACCTCGGCACGGTCTCGGGCCAAGACCGAGTGAGTTACCGACAGGATTTCTGGGGGGATGGGAAAATCCGGCGAAATACAAACTTGACAAAGCTAATGGGAAGAATCCATTGCTTGAATTTGTGCCGAAAATCTCAAACACTGTTGCCGATGGCCTGGTTTCTGCTCAACCGCCAAGTGACAGGGCAAGTACTCCGGGCATCGTTCACGGCTCCGGTGGGAACTAGAAGGATTTAAGGTATCTGAAGCGGACCATGGTCACCAGGAAGTATATCTCTGATAATATGCTACCTCAAGGCATGGAGCTAGTCAGAGAAGTATTGAAACCGAATGTTCTGTTCATTAACATCTAAGCTGAACGCGCGGGCGCAATCCTCGAACCAAAAGTAGAGGACACAAAGAGGGAAATGATAACGGAATCAAGACACACCCCCGAAACTTCATCCTTCGACTTGACATATTCATGTTGCAGTCTGTATCGCTCATCCAGGGGCTGGCAAAGTCCGAGATGGATCAAACCTTCGAGGGAGTTGCAACACCCCACCAAACACCTGAACCGACCACGCACTGTTCATGAGTTTCCCAAAAAGAACCTAAAAATGTTTTTCCATACCGGGGTTCGAACCCGGGTCGCCAGAATATTCACATGAGGATGAAAATCTGGAATGCTAACCACTACACTATATGGAAATCGTTTGTTGGGTGTTTGAGTAGTCACCCACCACGTCTCATGTGCGTGCTTTCGACAAGGTGATGTTGATTTGGGGCCAATGCCCAAAGTTAATACCTGAGATTTTGCTGAATCCCTTGATGTATCAATGGCTGTTGTTCCTCACCTACCGATATTTCCTGATGGATGGGCTGGCATGCTCAAGGCTTTCATGGTCAGAGAAATCAGAATGAGCCTGATCCTTCTAAACCACGACAGCAACCTTACCCTTGCGCTGATGTTATGTGGGTTTAATCCATCACTGCCTGTGTCCATGACAGGATTAATCTGATTTCTCATGCATTCATTCGTATCATGAAGTGCCGAAGATGGGGGAGGTCCTGTGAGTTCTCCACTTGTAGTATCGACCAACCTTCATATCTGGAACTATGAACAGTGCTTTGGCCCGACATGAATTCCGAAACACGAGTTTGTATTGCCAGATGAAGCCAGAAAGCTAAGTAATAGTTGATGACGCACTCCACGCTGCAAGGTCCCATTGCCTGCCGCCTCCCGTGTCGGGAGTGTATTTCGGTCGCCATTCCCGTGCCAATCATGTTCACAGGGGAAAACTGCCGAAGCACAACTCCCGTAAAACAAGCTTTGCCAATATCGCCAGTCTAGTTCATGTCAATTATCCGTCGCCCCATCCAGGACAAGCCTTCTGGAATCCATGAACATTGTGCAGGGCCCCATTCCTCCCCTCACATACACTGGGCCTAGCAAGGTATAAAAGGAACATGATTAACTTCCAACCTTGATTCCGGGCCATTGCGTCTCATCAGCGCTCTCCAAAAGCCACCTCACACCATGTACGCTTCTACTCTTGTCGCCGTCGCGGCCCTTGGCCCTTGGTTGGCTGCCGCAGCCGACTGTACCCGGGAGTTCCTCAAGGAGGCGGCAGACAGCCTTCTAGCTGCACATGCAGCTGGTGATCCAAGCCTTCTGAAGCCTGTCTCCGAGGCCCTAGACTACCGCGAGAACTTTGCCGCAGTCAATATCGAATCAGGCATCCTCTCCAAAGCCATCAAGATCGATCACTCCCGGCACAGCCTTGACACAACGCAGTGCGCTACGTACACTGAGATTGTTTCAGCCACCGGATCGACGCCCTACGTTATCGGCACACAGATTTACTTTACGGACGGGGCTGCATCAAAAATCGACACTCTCGTGACCACCACTGGCGACTGGTTGTTCAACGCCACAAGCACATTATATTGGGCCAGCCGTGAGGACTGGGGCACTATTCCCGAGGACGAGCGCGATTCCCGAGAGGTCATCCAAGCAGCTGCCGACGCTTACCTGGATATCTTCAGCGACAAGAGTGTCGTCGTACCCTGGGGTTATCCATGCTCACGTCTGGAGGGCGGCATGTACACGGGCAACGGCGGTCCTAATGATAGGTGTGACGTTGGGATTCCGAGCGGAGTTTCTCTGACCAACCGGCGCTATGTCATTGACGAAACCGTCGGTGCTGTCTCCGTATTCCTGAGCTTTGCCTCCCTGCCCGACAGCCACGAGTTCCGCGTCGAGAAGGGTAAACTGAGATATGTGCACACAATCACGGTCATGGGTCGAGGAATTGGAAGGGTTAGGAGGAACTTCAGAGAGCGATCTGCTGGACCACCTCAGTGATTATGACACGCTGGGCAGAGGGGCGAATATGAATACATGGCCTGTGTACTGTACCACATTTGATGAATGTCAAGTCAAGCTCCTGCTCGACCTATGAGATTTTATGTTTGACTGTTAGATCAAACGTTGAATTGGCGCCTTTATGACACAGAGTTAAACACCACTTCAACCAAGCTGTTGTTCTGATAGGCCCGACTCTGATTCCGTATTACCGTTTCTCGGCCTGCGGGACTTCGGATAAATAGCATGTGCGCGTCAGCATTCTTAACAATGCGTCCTCTTCATCTTGTGTCCGCATTTGTGACTTTTTTTGAACACTACTCTCCAATTGCTCTTGAGCAATCACAACTACATCCAACTCACCGATATCAGAGCTGAAAATCATGTCGCAGCCGCCTTCAGCACCGCCGGGCTTCACGGACCACACGTTCAAATCAACCAGCGGTGTTGACCTAGCCGTCCGGGTATGGCCGGCTGAGACACCGGATGCTAAGAACGCCCCGTTTGTGATCTGGTAAGCAGAGCCATTTCCCTGAACCCCACAGCAAGTTGGATGAGTCCGAGAATCGGTTTTCATTTGGTGTTTTCGTCCTGCATTCAGACAACCTACAACCACTCTGAGGCAGGCTGTGAAGAACCCAGCTTTGGCCGTCGCTCTCCGGGGGTTCGACCGCTCCCTGGTTACACTAACTGTGGATACGTTGGGCGAACAGGATGCTCAAGTTTACATGGAAATTTTCGTAGTGCTCGAAATCCCACTAATAACTGTTCTACTTAGGACACATGGAGGTGGATGGCTTGCGGGGTTTCGTAAGAATCTCCCACATGCTGAGACTGACAAAGCGGAGCTAACAACTTGGGCCAGATTTTGCACCCTTGCCATGGATGGCTCCTGGTTCCAGGAAGCGTGGATATCACCTGGTGTCCCACAATTACAGGCTGGCACCCCAAGCTCGAATCGATGATCAGCTAGCGGACTGTCTCGAGGCAATAGAATGGTGCCGTGCCAACCTGCCCAAGATCCTTGGGCCAGAGAAGGTAGACGTCGACCGGTATGTCCTGTGCGGCGAATCGGCGGGCGGGCATCTCGTGACGTTGACGGCACTCCATGCCACTCCTCCGCCAATGGCAGTGGTTGATATGTATGGTGTCGTCGACTTTCTCTCAATGCCGGCATTCGGTCCTCCGGACCAACGGCCTAGCAGGGCGAATGAAGGGCCGTGGGACGGCGTGTTCTCTGAGGACATGCTCAACAAGCTGCTCAGGGACCGAGACATGAACAACGTCCTGACTGACGCGCTGCCATGGGACGAGTTCACGCGCTTCACTGACGCCGAGCTCAGCCAGCTTTGGGCCACTGATTTCCGCTTCACCGAGAGGGTACTCATGCAAGCGGAACTACACATGATGCACTGTCTCTCGTGCTCTGCAGACGGCCTGCGAGTGGGCATCATGCATAGGGAAAAGTTCGGGGATGAGGAGGAGTTTATGGCCTTTGTTCGCTTGGTATCCCCGTTTCGTGTGCTGCAGGAGCGGGTGGCTGAGGGGAAGCGAGGAACCGAACTATTTCCGCCGACTGCATTCTTGCATGGTACAGGGGATAATGTCGTCCCGATCCAACAGAGCTACAAGCTGGCCAGTCTCCTCAAGGAAACCGGCGTGCCGGTAGTGGAATGCTACGAGGAGGGAGAGCTCCACGTCTTTGATTTGAAGTACACGGTAAGAAGTTCATACGATGTGCATAGTGTTAGTAGCCCACTGACCTTGGGAGAAGGGCCCTGAGATCCCCGGTTGGCACCAGTACATTGAGCCCATTCTCGACTTCATTGATACACATGTCGGCAATGTCAAGAAGGAGAATCGAAAGGCTTTCTGTGAAGGCGTGATGACAGCGTGAGTATCCAGTGGCTCGATTCGGGCAACGGGAAACATTATTTTAAGGGGGGTGTTTGTTGGTGGGCTGAGCCAGGCTTCGTGTCATGTTTCGATGGTATGTACCTTACATATATGATTGGACACGGACCAAACAGAAATGTGGCCTCTTATGAGCTTTGATCTCACGGCGAATCGAGTCCTGAACCTCTGGTTTGATGCCAGAACTGCGCTTTGAAACGCCGGGGCTTGATGCCCCGTCAAGCCTCCAAACGCGCCGCCCAGAGAATCCCTCCATAGAGTTGCCCGATGAACCACTCGTCCTCATATGCTTCGTCAAAATGACCAAGGGAGGTATAAAAGCATCGTCCCCCGTCAAACTCCTGGCACCACGCCACCGGGTGGTCTTCTCCATGTGTCCCGCCCGTGTATGATGCCTCATCCACCGCGAGCAGGACATGGAGCTTGTCGGAGACTTTCCTTGGGTGCGTCCTGAAGTTGTACCACTCATCCAACCATGTCCTTTCCGTCTCTATTTCCACTGGCGCGTCTGATGTCTCTCGAGCTTCGTTTGATATGCCTCGGCGTGCCGTCCGTATGATTGGATGATTGTTGTCCAGCACACGGATTCGACCAAGCCGTGGCTCCGGATGGTTGTCGAAGATGGCTCCAATCAGGGATTCGTACCACTTCGAAGACTGCAGCGCAAAGCTGGAGCAGTGGACAGCTACAATCCCGCCGCCTGACCGGACGAACCCCTTGAGGGCTTCAAGTTGGTCATCGTTCAAGAAATCGCCGGAGCACTGTAGAAGAACGATGACACGATATTCTGAGAGCTGTTCCTTCGTCAACAAGGAAGGATCCTCGCTGTCGTCGATGCGAAATGGGTGCGGGGTGGTAATTGAATCTGCCGCCAATCGATGAAAGGCCCGGATTCCTGCGGGAATCGATGCGTGGCGATAAGCCAATGTGCGGCTGAAGACGAGGACCTTGAAAAAAGGGGTCATTCTTGCTGGTGTTCCAGGACAGTGAGGTGGCGGCAATCCTGGGACAGGTTGGAAGTTGGTTGTGTGGGGTAACTTGGACCAGACCCGCTGCTGATAAATCAGCCCTCCACCGAACCAACGGCAAACAGCCTTGCTTGGAAAATGACCTTTTATTAACCAAAAAACAAAAATGTTGTTCATCGGACTATGGAAACTATTCACAACAAATCCCCCGACTATACTTCACTCTTTGAAGACTTCGGAAGTGTGCTGCTGTCCTTGTCCGCCCGACTCGCACCTCGGAAAAGAACAGGATCATCTTTTTGGCTGTAGAAAGTTGCTTCGACCTTGTGAATGACGGCCTCCCGGATAGCCTCTTCACTGCGGTCCATCCATACAGGCCAGCCCGAGCTGGACAGCGGCCAGAGCACCTTGTTGTCAATGGACTCGATCCAATCACTGCTCTTGGGTCTGGGGCGGCTGGCGATGACGTCCATCTCCGCTGCAATCTGGGCGCAGTAGCCCTCGAGCGGCAGATCGTTGACATCTTGGCCGAAGGGGTTCTCGATCTCGCGGCCGATGTACAGGATTCCCAGGATGATGTACGCAGCGACGACGGTGGCAGGGATGGTAATCCAGGGCTGGGAGCCAACAGTACCGAGAAGCTGGAACGGAAGGACGAGAATGTAGACCCAGGTTATCTGCGCAATGGCGATGGAATAGGCGATGGGCAGCGGCGTCGTAAGCACGCGCTCCGTCCCTACCAAAATATCGTTGAGGGTAGAAATGTTGTTGTATGCCGTCGTCTGGTGCATGGGGACAGGAAGCCGGCCGGAGACCGACAGTTCGTCCGTGTAGCTTGCCAGGTAGGACAGGATTTCGAGAGGGAGGTTGCCCAGGGGTCGACCGGCCCGTTTGATGGCCTTGCGTGGGTTGCTCTCAGCGAAAGAGATACCGAGATATTCGCCCACGCTCTTGAAGAAACCGTGCCGTTTGAATGTCCGATGCACGTTTTCATGGTCCTCCTTGGTGGCGGCGAGAGCGAATGTGTTGAGGTGCGAGACAAGGCTAGAAATATCATCATAGCACGTATATGGCTCAAAGCGAAGGCGGTGTTTGAGCGCGACTGAGAAGGCGACGATGAGGTTCATGACCGTGAGCCTCTCGAGCAGGTCCTTCTTCTCGGCTTCCTCTTTTTCCTCCTCGGGGACATCCTTGCGTCCAGTGGCGTGGATCCAAAAGATGCGCCCAAGGCTCTGGCTCGTGAGGATCAACTGGGCCCAGTAGCGGCGACCTTCGGCATAACGTTCGTACGCGGTGGAGCTCCGGAACGACAGACCAAGACCAACCACGAAACCGAGTACCGTCAACAACACGCTGCCGATGTTGACTATTCGAATGGTTGTCAGAACGAGTTCCAGGCGGCGTTCAGGGGAATTGGCATACGTGGGGTGACCAAGACGTGTACACAGGTGATCCATGATGCCCATGCGGCGACAGACAGCAACGGAACAATCAGCTTAGGCAGAATGCTTCCATGCATCTGCATAAATAGAGGCCATTTTGAGTGTTTTTGGATGTCACGCGGACCCGTCTAGAGCTCGAGTTAGCGTGGAAACATGAGGGGGCATGGCAAAGAGAGACGCACAAAGTAGTCATCAATGTCGAGGGATGTGTTCTTGCGGCTGAAGGGATTCGGGGTAGTGTAGAGACGAGGAGAGGTGAGGGAGGCGATTTCATCGCGGACCGGCGCGTTTTTGCCGTTGGTCTTGAGTTTTTTGGGCTTCTGGTGGTGAGGGCTGGTCATGGGCTCATGGGGTTCATGATTCCCTCCATGCCCAGCGGAGGTCGCGGGAGCCGCGGGAGCACCGGCGGCGGGAGCGTCATCGCCCATCGTGTCCAATTTCGGGGTGAGGATCGTCAGGAGGTTTAACAATGGGAGAGATCAAATGAGGGGAAGGGTTGGTTTGTGACAAAAAAACCCAAAAGACGACAAAAAAAAAGTCTGCGGTCTTGCCAGCAAGAGAACGACAAAATTTTTCTAGAAGGTTAGATGAGCGAACATGTCAGTAGGCGAGCGTTCATAAAAGGAGCTGCGAGACTTTGGTCAACCCGAGACGCTCCCCTGCCAAGACGGGCAGGGGCCGCGTTGTATCCGGGCACGGGAACGGATCAGTGGCTCGCGCCGCGACATGAAGGTTTGCGTGGAGAAGTCTGAAACATGCGTGTGCGGACAGGATTCGGCGCAGCGGGCATAACGGCGCCGTAAGCCCAATGCGTGAGATTGGCGCTGACAAGACGGGAGCCTAAACTTGGCTCCCGTTGGCGTTCAAGCGCCCGGTCTAGACCTTTTTCCGTCAACATGATCTTGTGTCAGGGCCAGTTGCTGCTGGTCTTGTTGCTGACCCTGCGTCTGGCGAAACGCCCCGTCAACCAACAAATGATGTTGCGCCACGCGAGGTGCCATGCGCAGTGAGATTGCGGCTGCACGTGCAAGAAATGGCGCAGATGCGTCGGATGACAGAATTCCCAGTCCGGACGGCTGTTGGTGAGTAAGCTTCCCATTCTGAAGGTGACTCTTCTGGTGTTTGGTACAACATAGGTACCGAGGTATCTCAGGATCTCTTTTGGGATGGCCTAGGGGTGTTGTTCCAACAACGAGCAGATGTTAATAATATCTCGTATTGTCGCCCGATTAATGGATATCCTTAGATGCTAGAGCGCCTTAAGTTTGTAATCCAGAAAAGGAAAGAAAAGGAAAGAAAAGGAAAGAAAAAAGGAAAGAAAAAAGGAAAGAAAAACGAAAGAAAAGACAGAATAAAAAATGGAAAAAGAGAAGAAAACAGGAAACCTTACTTACCTAGGTATACCGAAGTACCTAACTTACTGTGTAGTTGGTTACCCTTACCCTGATGTCCGAGGATGCCCTCAAGCCCACCCCTGAGGCCGGCCAGGTGAGCACCAAACCCGACCAGGACAAGAAATATACCTATGAACAAGAGGCTAACCCTAACCCTAACGCCAGTGGTTCTAAGCGCAATTTTATTCAGCTCTTGCAAAACGCCAATCTGCCGTTCTAAGCGGTTGGAAGCGTTTGGCGTGATGTTGTTGATGGTGTATAAAAAAAGAGAAAGGGACCCGGTTCGGGATGTTTGCAACCATGGCAACCATCGGCATTCTGGTCACATGGGGAAACGCCTTGAGAGCTGCCAACAGCTGCAAGGTCTCCTTCCCAAAGTCGTAGCTGTAAAGGCTCACCAGTGAATGTGCCTTGGGGATCTGTGAGCAAATGTCTCCTAGTTGAGATTAATACACGATGGACCGTGTTGCGTCCTGAAGGATGGCCTCGAGCAGCCGATGGGTCTTGTAACATCGAAAACAGATCTAGGGCCAGCGGGAGCTGAAACGGAAGGCTGGGCGGAAGCAGGTTGGGACTGGTGTCTAGAGAGCGGGATGCTGGGCTCGTCCGACTACAATACGGTCGCAGTGTCGAGCTCGCGAACCTGGGCGGTGATCTAGATAGAGGACGCCGGGGTGTTGGCATCATACCTAATCAAGACCGGATAACATCACGAAGAACTCTTAGGTCACCCGAGCTTGTAAAGAAACTGCGCTTGAGATTTGAACTTTATCTGTTCCCAAGTACCTGTTCCAAAATGTTTTCAAGTTACGCTTATTAAGATTGCACCTTCGCAACGTCCTTTCTTTTAATATTATCTGTTCTAAGTCCATTGCCATAAGATGTTTCATAACTATCAAACAAGCGTAAGACAAGTCAGTCGGGACCAAAGAATATACCCAGGTACTAATAATTATAAATAGCATCTAGCGGCGTATTAAGAGGAGCACGCCTCCCATCCTGCCCGCGCTTGTAGCAGAATGCGACGAAGACCTGTGGTTGCTCGCCGCACTCGCCTTCCCGCCCGCGGCAGCGGAAGGTATTGCTACTGTCCGTCCCGCCGCCGCCGCCGCCGATCCCCCCACCCCCGACACCACCAACGCGGCCGCTGCCCTCGAGGACACCCCCGACGCCCCCGCCCCCGATTTGGCTGCCCTTACGGGTGCCACCGACGCCACTGATAACCCCGCCGCCGCCATCATCTCCAGCAGCCCCGCCCGCGCTCTGGTCGCCTTCCGCCCCGTCCCTAGCCACGTGGCACTGGCTCGCCCTGCCCGCCCCTCCTCACACCAACGAAGCGGCGGAAGTCTTCTTTTGAGGCTCTGCCAACCAAAAAAAAAAAAAAAAAAAG
>NW_027191430.1:3597466-3618817 GCF_041956435.1 Mycothermus thermophilus
AGTATCCGGGTTTTGTTTCGGTGGAGGTGGGGGATTGGGGGATTTGCTGTTCGTTGGATCCTGCTGCTCAAAGAGCTGAAGCTTGCTGAACAAGTTGTGTTTTTATTTAATCTTAATGTTTAATAATGGTTAATTAAGATGGGATGGAGATGGGATGGAGAATGAGATGAAGATAGGATGTGAGAAATAATAGGATAGAATGGAGCTGGAGCTGGGAGAATAATATGACTATCTGAGAACAAGAAACTCTGGAACAAGTGAGTCTTAAAGAAAGCTTGGGATGAAACATACGGGGCGCTCTTTGCGGCGGTGGGCCGCCAACAGTGATCTCTGACCGATGTCCTTTCTAAACGCCTGTCAGGGAATAGGGCGTTGTCAGGGGAGATGATCAGAGTCTGTAGAATAAGGGTGACCACTGTGTTGGATTCTATCCTCTGTGGATTGAGAAGACTGAACCTTGAGGAGGGAGGAATTCTCAAGGACCGAGAGGTCGGGCGGGTTTCTTTTACCTGTCCAGTCGACCCCACTTCACAGGTGAATCTACCAATCAGTCTCAGCGTACCTGACAACGCCGGACAGTTGAGCACCCGGCATACGCCAATATTGTTAACAGAACGGAGCATACTACATGGTTTTGTACAGGTCGCTGGTGATTAGCATCTCTCTTATATTGGATAGCCCATGCCACGGGATGCTCAATGGCTCAACGTAGGGGTCCTCTTATTAGCAACGAGGTTGCGCGAGGAACGCACAACCTGGAGGACCTGACCCGTGGGTTAAATGCCCCTCACCTGTGGGGTGCACGGGCCAGGCGGCTCCACTATTCTACTAAACCAGTGGGGCTAGGGTTAGGGTCACAACCCTAACCCTCAAGGAACGGGTGCCAACCCGTGACAGCCCATTAATTATAGTGACTTCTTTCTTTCTTTTTTATTTTTCTTTTTTGTCGTTTTTTTCGAACCTTGTCACAGATCCAGCAAGGCTGTTGGCATGGGGTGTAATGCTCCTACTAGCACCACCACGTTGTCGCTCCATGGATTGCTGACTGGCGTTACAGGTGATTTTCGCAAATCATGAAAGCCCTAGTTGTTCATTCTTAACTCCAAGCGGTGCACATCGTACACTCGGGTCCAATTGTGCTGCGTCCCCGGGCACGGCACGCGTTCCTGACAGAACATCACATACCAAGGGTGACAAGAGACCTCCTTAAACAAAGTGTATATACTTGAACAGAAAATGGACCTGGCCCAACAAGGACAGATGCCAACTATTTACAGAAGAAGACTTGAATTGTCAACCCCCTCAATGCATCAAGCGACGTCTGTGCCGATGCGGGGAACACGTGATCGGAGGGTGGGGCCGATATTGTGGGGCCTCCCGGACCGGCCCCATTTCGCCCCCTTTTTGATCCCAAACATCGCCAACATCGCGCCAAACGCCTCAAACCGCTTAGAACGGCGGATTGGCGTTTTGCAAGAGCTGAATAAAATAAGCTTGGAACCACTTTTTAGGGTTAGGGTTAGCTTCTTGTTCATAGGTATATTTCTTGTCCTGGTCGGGTTTGGTGCTCACCTGGCCGGCCTCAGGGGCGGGCTTGAGGGCATCTTCGAGACCGCAGTGGTAGTCGTAGCGGGCAGCGGTCGTGTCGCTGGTGCCGTCGCACTCACCGCCGGGCTTGACCCAGACGAAGGCGTCGACGTACTGGTGGCCGGTGTTGGCAGTCGGGCGCATACCGAAGCCAGTGCCCTGGAAGGATGTTAGCCATGCGAACGCAAATATGTAAGCCTAACCCTAACGTACAATGGCATTGCACCAGTGGCCCCATTCCTTCTGGCCGGTAGGCTGCTTGCCGCTGCGGCCCTGGTCGACGATGAACTGGGCGGGGAAGCCGCGGGCCTCGAGGAGAGGGCGGAAGGCCTCGATGTAGTGCTTCTCGTCGTAGTTGGGGTTGGGGCTGGTGTACGGCGGCGGGCTCGAGACGCTCCAGGCGTTGTAGTTGGCGACGTTGGTGGCGAGACCGCGGACGGCGCGGGGCTTGCCGGCATCCTCGTAGATCTTGGCGAAGAGCTCAGCAGCGGGCTGGATGTTGGCGGGCCAGCCAAGCCAGCCAGCGTGGCCGGCGTCCATGTACATGGCGACGTGCGGTAGGTCGAGCTGCTTGAGGGCATAGACGGTCAACTCGCGGTAGGTCGAGGCGGCACCGCTGCACTTGGCGACGTTCATGTTGGTGACCATGTTGGCCAGCGAGTCGGGCTCAATAACCAGAATCGTGCGGACATCCGAGAACGAAATGAGAATCTCGCGGATCCGGTTGATGTATCCCTTGTAGTTGTTGGCGCCGTTGTTGGCGATCGCCCACTCGCCGTTCGAAGCCGCGGCAGCGCAGTCGCGGTCAGGAAGGTCGTAAACGACGATCTGAGCTGGATTTGGCGTTAATTTGCGTCCAGAATGATGTGGGAGATGTGTGGTGATGTTGGTGATGTGGTGTTGTGGTGTTTTGTTTACGGTGGTTAGGGGTCAGGGTTAGGGTTGGAGGCGGTGACACCGCACTTACCGGCATACGGGGGGTTCGCGCCCGCCTGGTTCGCGGCGCGGATCTCAGAGAGGGTCTCGACGAGCAGGGTGTCGACCGTGACATTGCGGTCGAGCCACTGGAAGCTCGGGACCTCAGCGACGGCCGAGGCCGCAGCCCTCAAGGCAGGGTCGGTGATCTGAGGAATGGCGAGGGTGTGGACCTCAGAGCGGTAGTAGTTGTTGGCCCAGAGCTGGACACCCTCGAAGGGGTTGCCGTTGTAGCTGGCCGTGGTGGTGGCACCGCCAGGGATGGAGATGGTGCGGGTGGGAGCAGTGGTGATCGAGGTCACACCACCGGCGCTGGTGGTCGAGGTGGCCCGGGAGGTGGTCGACGAGCTCGAAGTCGACGTAGTCGAGGTCGTGGTGACCTGGCTACCGGGCAAGCACTGGGAGTACCAGTCGTTCTGCTTCACGCAGGTGCTACCAGACTGGCAGCAAGTCGGGCCATTGAAGCCGATGCCACCGCACTGGCCCCTGGAAAGGTTGTTAGCCGCACATCCAAAGACACGATCCATGAAACACCATTGCTCACCAAGTCGAGGCACAGTTCTGGCGCTCCTCAACAACGGGAGCGGCGAGAGCGGCAGCCGCAAAGGCAGCAGTAAGGAAGAACTTGGCCATCTTGTCCCAGGTACTGCACAGACTTGTTTGACCGTGTGCCGTGAGGAAACAAGCTGGAGAATGCTTCGTGTGGGAAACAGCCTTTTTATGCCCTTCGCATCTTGCACATCACCGATTCCCCATCACTTGGATCTCACCACGGCTCTCCGCGCCGGAGCAGGGGGCCCGGATCGTCGGGCTCGAAGTGCGGATGGTTGAGTCCGCAGAGCAACCATTCATCCTTGGCATCATGCCTCTCACGGAGGCCAAGGCAGCGCAAACCTGCTTTTGCTGGTTTGCGCCGGGTGTACCGCTTCCAGAACCAGCAACCAGCGAGTGTTCAGTGATGCCGGAATCACGCTCGACTCTTCCGCACGCACAGCTCGGCAGACGCATCCAAGGTCCAGCACCCCTGTCCTCGCTCCCCACCCCGCATGAAGAGCCGCGCCCTTCCGTTCCAGGAGATTCAGGAACGTTGCCCTCCGAAATTTGCTCGGTGCGACGTCAATTAAGGACGCCGACCGCAACCCGGTCCACCACCTTCGTCCGTCACGAGAACCCGGTTGATGGAGATTGGGCCATTTCTCTAAACAACTTCTATGCACGCTCCCGCGCCCAGACATTCCTTCGCCCCCCACCTCCCACGGCTCTTTTACATAGTGCAGTCGCCTCTGTTCTGCGGTTGCATTGCCAAGCATCCCGAACAGACTCTCTGCTTGAGAGGGCACCGGACATGTCGCCGCGTCCCGGTAGCGGCGCGTCTTTTCTTGAATTCAGGACCGTCGGCCGCTTTAACGACATGACGTTATTCTCCAGGTCAATGCCGCCCCGTCTGCCCGATGTTTTCATACCATGTTTCGATTCGTTTTCCCTCCCCGTCGGGTCGAAACACGGCTTCTCCGCCTTCAGATGGCATGTTTTTCACTATGTCGGTGATGTCATGATCTTGTGAGACGGACGGAGTGTATTCCGGACTGCTTGGTGTGCACCTGGCGTGAGAACCTCTCTGCAAGGTCAACCCATCTCTTCCTGGTCACCTGTCAATTGCCAAATTGGGCTAGGAACCATCTTCCGTACCCCAGACGGGTATCAGGAATGGGGGATCGGAGCTACCGTTGCCAAGCTTAGGGTCTGTGATCTGGAGCCGAATGAACCTTCAAGGCTGGAGACTCTCCACCGACGCTCTGGGCTTCCCGGTACTGGGCTCCCGAAGAGCCGATGAGCGCCTACGAGATTTTCTGGAAAAGCAACCAACCTGAGCACGATTCCATCGTCACCATCATCCTGCACTACTCCATAGCTCGGAGTGCCTTCCCTTTATGGAGGTAGGGTAGATGGGTGCTTCTGCAACACGGCACACCGGAGAGCAGCTCAGTTCTGTCCGCGCCAAGTCCTGTCTGCGCTTACCAGCTCGATAATCCTGCGACTGCGCGCAGTACGTCGTGATCTTAGACCTAGGCACCTAGCGAGATAGGAAGAATGGGCTTTGAAATCTTCCTGAAGGACGGAGATAAGGTATGTACAAGATCCAAGATCTCTGGGATTTAGTGCCTGCGATGTTCCAGACGTATGGTGTTCCTCAACAAGACCCTCTGCTATGTAGTTACGCTGGAGAGGATTGCTTTGGATCTCGAACCCAAGCCAACCGTCATTGAAGATTTGCAACATCAGCGTTTCTCAACATCGTTGATCTTCCTGACAAAGCTGAGGTAAAATTACTGCCCCATGTGGACCCAAGATGACTGTTGTTTTCTTGTTTTATTTTCTTTCTTTCCCCCTTTTTCTTTCTTTCTTTCTTTCTTTCTTTCCTTTTTTCTTTCCCTTTCTCTTTCCTTTTTCTTTCCTTTTTCCTTTCTTATGTTTAAAAAACACAAGTACGATGTTGCTGCTTTAAGTGCGTTGAGCATCGCTGTGGGACAAGTCGATGTTCGTCAACTACATATATCCGTCATATCAATGTATTCCCCTCGTATTCTATTGCAATGGCACATAGCATCGAGTAGTATATGAGCTTTGGTCTGTCATCTTCCAGTCCAGGGGTGCAGCCCAAGCAGGTTATGCGACGGTGAAGATCGCTCAGGCCCATATTTTTAATTCTATGCCAGACGAACGGGGCGCTTGGACAGCCCACTTCCTCGATCCGCATGTCTTTAGGATTGATGGCTATCCGTTGTTCCAGAGGTATGATTTATGGTGCCATTCAAGCCCAGGCGCCACTTCAAAATAAAGGAGGACAGCTCTGTGGGTTATTCATGTCAAGTATCTCGCCTTGTTTCCGTGTCACGGATATGCGAAGCATCGCCTTTCTTTGACCCAGAGGACAAGGAGGCAGCGGGCGACCTGCCCGTCATCACCAGTTTCGGCCCGCCATCGGGCTGCCGGCGACCGGAGGCTATTATAAACACACCGGGCGGATCAAACTCTTCCATTAAGGTTCCATTAAGATAACTCAGGTATGTATGTAACAAGGCAATATGCGATCCGACTCCGAGCCAAAGCTCACGCCCCTTTGTCAAACGATCTCCTCACGGACCCCGAGCCCACGCCCTGCCTTGACGGGGAACTCGGGAAAGCTTCTCCAGCGCCGGCTCTGGGCCGAGCCATCGAGGCAGATGTCTTCACCGTGACGAGTGCTTGGTTGCCCGGCGTTTGGCAGGCCTGCGACTGCGACTGCAGATCGCGGCCGTCCCGCCTGCGGGTCCGGAAGGTGTAGCTACCGGCCCCATTCCGGTGCCGATGGCACCTCGACGCCGGCCTGCCGCCCTCGGCCTCACCTCGGTCCCATGCTGGCAATGGAGCGGGCGAGCTCGAACGGCCACGCAAAAAAAAAAAAAAAAAGAAAAAGAAAAGAAAAAAGAAAAGAAGAAAAAAAGGTAAAAGAGAAAGAAGAAGATAGAATAAAAGAAAAAGGAGGAAAAGAAGAAACGGAAGAAAAGACAGTCTGAAGAGGTCATGTGGGTAGCCTCAGGGTTAGGGTCTGGCCGCATGGGTGGTGTCATGTCCGTTGCCGACCTTCCATAACGATTCGGTCATCCCTTGCTTTGTCACGATACCGTGCATCAATCTCGTTCACCATGAGTTTTCCATCAAGTTTTATTCATGAGTTTCTTAGGAGATTGGAATCATCTAGTCAGTCGACTTCTAATGAGATTCACACGCCCAGCTGGGCTCTCGGCTTTCCACACTTTGGATTCCATGACGCGGCAGAACGACAGAAGCTGGTGACAACCAGCCAACCCAAGAGCATCCAACTCGGAACGGGACTTTCAATTTTCACGGAGAGTCTCATCCCAGCCATCTTGTCCGCCAAGCATGAAGTTATTCTCGTCACCTGTTTTTGGGCGCCGTCAAAGACTCTCGACGCGCTGCATGACGCGCTCATAGAGCTTGCCACGCGACGACGCGAGCTCATCCGGGATGCCTTGGCTAGCGGCACCAATACTATCCAGCCCCTCAAGGTCCGGATTTGTCTGTCGTCGAGGTCGTTGCTCCAAAAGCTGTTCCACACCCAGTCACGACATGGCTACGTCTATCCACCATCCACATGGTCCAAGAGGCTCAGCTTGCCAGACCCTGCGGTCCTGGAAGCGGGTGGGATCGATCTTCAAGTCAAGAGCCTATTCTTCCTGCCATTCAGTGTGATGCACCCTAAATTCGTCATCATTGATCGCCGCCGCGCCCTCGTGCCGAGTTGCAACGTCAGTTGGGAATCCTGGCTTGAGGTGTGCGTGGAAGTGGGTGGGAACGCTATTCAGGGCCTTTGGTCATTTTACTCCCGTTGCTGGGAGGACAGCCATGGAATCTCTGAAACCATGGAGCGTGGGAGTGATGAAGCCGCAGAAGAGAGTGAGTTGCAACACCGCCCACATGCTACGATGAGCGGGGCACATCACTATTCAACCTTCCGATTTGACAATCCAATCCCAACCCTCATCCTCCCTTCGTCGTCTCATCGAAATCCGCGTTTCCGTCCTTTCCCATGGCAACGAGCCCCAAGACCGCCTGGCACGCCCCTAAATCTCGCCATGCTACAGCTATTCGAGCAGGCAGAAAAGTCCATCTATATCCAGACGCCCAACATCACCTGCCAGCCTGTCATTGCTGCCTTGTTGGACGCTCTCGGCCGAGGTGTTGATGTCACCATCGTGACCAACCGAGGCATGATGCTATTGGAACAACTTATTACCGCTGGCACGATCACATCGTGGTGTATCCGCTCACTCGTACGTCGGTTCAAGAAACTGGACAAGCAAAACCCAAGGACCCAAGGGCAAAGAGACCAAACAGATGTCGAAGCTGGTAGGAGAATCGGGAATCTCCGTGTGTCTTACTTCCATCAATGGCAAAAGGACAAAACATTGGGCATGGGACGCGGCGCCGATCCCGAGCATCTGGAAGAAGAGCGTCAACAGCCTGAGGAGCCGGTTTATTCTCACCTGAAGCTTACACTCGTAGACGGCAGGTTTGCCGTCCTTGGGTCTGGCAACATGGACCGGGCGAGCTGGTATACCAGCCAAGAATTGGGCGTCCTGTTTTGTAGCCAGGAGTTTTGCGCGAGTATTAGGGTTGGGTTAGATGTGGCCCTGGAGGGAAGACTGCAAGTGGTCTTTGACTCGCGGAACACTTCAAGGGATGGACAATAAAGCATAGAAGGGCCGTGGAATTCTTTCTTTTGGTCTTTAGATATGCTCCTTTTTCTCTTGATCTTGCATTCCTCGGATTCCTTGTCTTGTTTCTCTGCCGAAGCCTTGTATTGCTTCGTGGATTTCTTGTTTCCTATCTTGTTCTTCTCTGGTGGTCTATCGGCTCTTTTAACCGCATAACACTCGCCATGACGATCTGATATCTAACGAGGAGCTCGGAGCCCTTAAGAATAGGTCGAACCAGGGCATCGAAGAAGTCAGGAAATAGGGAGAATCGAAGGGGGAGGAATGCATGGAGACCAAAATGGACTCCTGGTCAAGGGACATCAACGGGTGGATGATACGGAGCTCTGGGAGTGGGGCCTTGCATCACCAACAGCCGGCCACCACTGCAGATTAGGATCTACAAACTAGAATATCTGGCGACCTTAGATCATAAGATTCCCTCCAATAACTCTCATTGAGTGAACACTGAACAATGCACTTTGGGTGCTAGTTATTAAGGTACCTGAACTAAAACGCCTCAACGCCAATGCTATGCAATTAGGGAATGCTGTACACAAAGACATGCCGGATTTTCTGAGATGGACGGGATGATTAAAACCTGGAGACCGTTAGTAGACTGTGTCGTGGTTGAGAAACAAGAGTTATGGAAAACAAACCTAATCTCATAACTCCCAGCGCGTGTCATATACCGCACCCATTTCACGCTTGAGTAATTGCTCTTCTCAAACACCTTGAGATACCTCACTAAGAGACCAGAGCTTGTAAACATCAGCAGGCTGAAGTTCATGCTCAATGGCGGCCTGCTCCAAGCCTTTTGGTTGGTCATGCTCGTCAATTCGGCCTCGGCGCTGAGAACAAACTCGCTCTGCCCCGGGAAGCGACCAATTTTCCAAACAATATTGTTCTCCGACGGCTCGTACTTGGCCTTGCCCTGCGTGCAACGCTCCGTAATTCTAGCAGTGTTGAGAGGGGTCGGGATTCGGACAATGACGTTGGTGGCAAAGAGCTTGGAGCCAAAGTTGGCGCGCACGCCAATGCTGTACTCGACCTTTGTCTTGCCAACCTCGTTGACAATGGCGTGAACCTTGAACGGAAGGTTGACATTCTCGGTGGCCCGGTACCGCATCAACTCGAACTCGCCGTCTGGCGGGATGAAGCTGATGATGCGGTCGCTGTCGAACTTGCCCAGCTTCACGCATTGGTGGAACTGGCAGTCCTCGAGCGTCACGCTGCCGGCGGCAGCCTTGGTAGCCTTGCTCCCCATCTTGTTGCCGCTCGGGAGGCTCAGCAAGCCGTCGTTGTCGAGTAGGAGGCGATCATTCAAGCCGAACTTGCACTCCGGGGTGCCACTGAGGTAGGCGCGCATAATGATTTGGCCTGTAACGTCGGCTCGCAGGACAGCGCCGGTGGCGCTCATGAGCAGGTTGACATCCTCGATGACATCCACAAACGCCTCGTTCTTGCGGTATTTAACGTCGGCTTTCCTCCACGATATTGCGCCCGTGGCTTGCATGGTGATTTTGGCCGATTCCTCGACGGCGCGCTCTGACTTGACGCCCTCGGTCGTGATGTACATCTTGAGAGTATCGGTCTCGGTGTTTTGCGGGTAACCAAAGTCGATGATTTCTGGCTCAATGTCAGTTGGGGAAAACCGCACAAGAGACGGGCAAGAAGCAGCGACATACCATCCAAGAGCTCGTAGACCAGGACAAAGTTGTTCTTGACGGCTTCCTCATCGAACTTCCCAAAGTAGCTTCGGCCCAGCTGGATCAAGCGGTAGAGGAACTCGAAGACGAGGGCGGCGTTCGCGTTGCTCTTGGTGATGGCCACCAAGTAGATGTTTTCGTGCTTGACATGGCTGAAGGTGGTGCTGCCGAGGGTCAGGATGGGCGAGCGGACCTGGGCGTTGCTGATGACTTGGATGCGGAACACGTCGGCAAGTCGCGGGCGGCAGTCATTGCGGAAGGCCCTGAAGATCAGGTTCTCGCCTTTTTGGTTGAAGATGAGAATTCCGGACAGCATTGTATCGTTCAACGGCCAGCCCCTGGTGACGCGATGCACAGTTCCACGAATTCGCGTTCAGGAGACAAGGTCGAGGTCAAGACCTGATCGAGGTTGGTCTGTGTGGAGCTGGACGTCGGCGGCAGAATTCCAGATATGGCAAGTGGGTCACTCCCACGCTTTTGGCGGTGAGGACTCTGACAGCACACGATTCAGTTGGCCCCGTCGCAACACCGAGTCAGACACTCAGGGATGAACGCAGTGGAGTGTTGAATGACACATTGAGCTGTAAAGCATCGAGTGACAAAGGGAACGCCTTCTTGAGATATGCGCAAGTCAGCATTATGACACGGGTTGCGCCAATCATTCAAGATGAATGATGAGTTTCTCCTCCTTGAGAATCAAGATACTTACGGACTATGGCTCAGGGGAGTAAGGGGACCGGTTAGCCTTCCTCTCTTACATTTGCAGAAGAGAATCGATCCCGATTTAACTTTCGAAGAAGTATTTGATGAGTCGTACCTTGTGTACCAGGTTTGGACCTGTCAATAGGTGCCCCTCGGCTGAGATGTCTCAGGAGAGCGAGGTACCAAGGCAGATGAGGGAGCATTCTCAATGCAACTCCCTTTCCAGGTCGGCGGGATTCAGGGTTTCTAGACTCGATAACAATATAGCTAGTTAGGTGGTACTTAGGGTACTTTTGACACCTTTCATCCCCGACAGAACACTTGTTGTGAGAACCGCAACACTCTTGCCCCGTGGTTGCAGTGAGTCCGGTTTCATGAGGACATCGTTGATGAGTTGTCTCGGCCAACTTGGAACTTCGGCATCGACCTTGGACTCCGTTTAAATAGTTTTGGAGCATGCGTTTCCTTGAGCGAGCTTGTAACAATCACCTCACATGGGTATTCTTATTAGGTAGGTACCTAACTTTCATTGAAGATCCTCTACAACAGTCATCGTCATTGTAACTAGCGGTACCCAATGCCCCTATATTTGTGTCTAAGGTACATACATGCTGTTACTTATAAGTAGCACTCCAAACACATTTTGCTGTCAACAGACCACAGAGGGCGGCTGAAAGTCGGCGATCGAATTCAGCTTAGCGTGCCGTAAAAGGGGTTTGGCGAAACCATAACCAGACATCCCATTCGCCGCCCAATGCAGAGCTGAACGTGGGTTGAAGAGTCGAGGCGCACCACCCGCGACTGGGCTGTGCTTCTCCTCCAACCCCACACTCACTCACCTCACGTTTGCCCGACCTCTCAACTCTGGTCGGTAGCATCTTCGCGGCTTATCGCCTGAGACGATCACTTGTCACTTGCCGAGATGGCCTCTTACGGACCTCCGACAACGGGAAACGCTGGTAGTCCCGCGCCTCAGTTTCTGCCATATCGGCCGCCGAGTGTGCAACCACAGCAGCAACCGCCACACCAACTTCACCACCGCCCAAGTCAATCCTATGGATCATTTCCTGCCCAGGGACAGCCCGGACCTCATCATGGACAGCCAAACCACATGATGGCCGGCAGGTCCTCGACTCCTGTATCTACCCACAGGAAACCAGTGGGTGGTTACCCCGGGACCCCTCATGATGGTCGCCAAGGATCGCCAGCACCTCCGCCGTACCAACATGGCCAGCATGGATATCAATCACCACAATCGCCGCCCCTGGGCTCCTATCCTCAAAACGCAGGCGCCTATCAGCAACCGGCACCACATGGAACCCCTCATACCTATCAACCTCTTAGGGGGTCCCCTTCACAACGGTGGTCAGCATCCTCAGGCTATCACGGGCCTGGCGCAACACCTCCCGCCGTTTATGAGATGGAAGCTCCTTCAAGCATGCCATCAGCAGGCGCCGGATACCCCCAAAGTGCTGCACCGGGCCCGCCTTCGGTACAAGCGCAGCCGGTGGGATTTGTTGCTGAGCTTGCTGGATCCGAGCCCCAGGACATGGCTGGATATTGTGGCCCGCAGGTTGCTCCAGACCCTCTTGATTCATCGCCAGCAACACGATCCGCAACACTCTCTCCCGAGGCATCGTCTACTGTCCAGTCTGCAGATGCTGCGTCAAGTGTCACTTCAATCAGTGATGATATCAGCACTCTTCCGAGCCAAATCGCGGCCGCGAAGCTCAGGCAGACACAGGAGCCCATGAACAACTTGACGCATCCGTCTACATCGCCGGAGGGAGGATCAGATGCGTCGGTTCCTGATAGCTCGGGGCTTATCCCCGTCGAGAAACCGGGTCCTCCGGACTATGAAGGTCTTATTCCTTCCCATTCCGAGACCCAACACACACAACCCCCAGCGATTCAAACCTCCTCTTCCTACACTCAATCGATGATGGGCACCAACCCATCACAGGACAGATTCAACCCTTCTGGACCAAGCCAGTCATACTACCCTCAACCACAACGCAGCGGATCTGTCAGCTCACAGTCCCATGTGGCCCGCCCTTCATCCACCTCTCCTTACCCATCCGGCAGCCATCCCGTACCGCAGACCAGCATCCCGACCCTGCACAGCGGACCTATGCCTCCAATGCAGGCACCGCATCACCATTCCCAAATCTCATCGCCCCCAGCACCAGGGGCTGGTTCAGATTTCCGCCGTGCTTCAACGCCGGGAATGCCGCCTGCCCCGCACCAGTATCAATCAGGCGTTCCACCTGGTCCAGGACCTGGAACTCCGCGGCCCCCATCGAGCGCATCTATCGCCCCGTCTATTCATGGAGGACATACAGCGCCGCCGCCGGCTTACGGCCCAGCGACCAACCAAGGTCAACCTCCTCCACCGGCTTCGTACACACCAGCGGCCTTTCCTGTCAAGTCACAGACATACCCGACCCAGGCAACTTCAGCTGGTTCGCCACCCGCATATCCGTCCGCCATCCCCAACATGCCTTCCGTTGGTGGGCCAGCTCAGGTACCCGAGAAACCAACGGGGTCGACCTCGGGTCTTCAGAGCGTCGCCTCGACGTTCGGCAAAGACACCGTTCGGTGGAGCAAGAAGACAGCAAGTCGGGTTGGTGGCGCCATCAAGAACGCGGCGTCATCAACACACGCCGCCGCGACCAATATCCAGTCTGCGGCTGTTCAGGCCAATGCACTTCAGAGACAGAACTCCATGGCTGCGGCCCAAAACAAGGTCCCCCAAGCAAGTGCCGGACAAGCTGTGCCGGCCCCTTTGCCTGGACAAGGTCCCCAACCAGTTCAGCAAGCACACACTTGGCCAGCCCAAGCCAACACCAGTCCGGGGTCTCCTGCACCCAGTGCTCCAGTGATGCCAGGGACACCTGCTACGACGCACAATACCGCACCCCAATTCAGCTCACACAATGCTCCCCCGATCCCGCCACCCTATTATCCTCAGGGACACCGGGTCAGTGTGAGTATGTCGCATCCAGGACCAATCCCGGCTCATCCTTACCCCCAGCCCGGACCGCAACCAGGACCACCGGCTTCACAACCGGCCCAGCAATATGGATCGGCCGCGAATCATCCCCTGCCCCAACCTGGCCTACATTCAGGACCAACCGCAGCTTATCCTCAATCCCAGCCTGGACTGCAAACAGGACCTCCAAACCGAGCCCAGCAGTATCCAGGACAAGCCGCGGGCCATCCTCAGTCCCAACCTGGATTGCAGCCAGGCCCGCATCCACAACCACTGGTCCCGTCGCACCCACACCCAGGCCCGGCTTATCCGCAACCCCAAGCTGGACCTCAGACAGGCCCCCTTTCACACACAGCCCAAACACCAGGACCAAACGGAGCTCATCCGCACACTCAGCCAGGACCGCCTCCCCAACAGCCGGTCCAGCAACATCCACAAGACCCAGCCCACCCTCAGTCGCCGCCTGGGTTACAGACGGGACCCTCTTCGCACCCGGTTCAGCAGCATCCTGGAGGCTTTGCTTCTCATCAGGACAGTGTTCCCCAACCGCTGCCTCAAGGATTAGGAATACAACAACCGCAGCCCCATGCGCCGGTCCAATCCCAAACTCCGACTGTCAATCCATACCCGATTCCAACCCCTGGAGAAACCGGGACGACGACCTCCGTACTTTCTGGAACCCCGAGCGCTGGGCCAGCAACACTAACCCCAGGACAGCCGCCAGTGTCTGCACCGGCTGGTGCGCCGGCAACTTCAAGTCGTTCTCCGTCTATCAGCTCTGTATCTGTTCAACCTGCTGTACCATCACAGTCTGGTTCATCACCAGAGCCACAAGCGTTGCATCCCATCGGACAACAGCCAGCTCCAGCTCCCGATGGCTCAAACTCACCACCTCCCACCGCTGGACCTGAGTTGGGACAGTTCGCGAAGGATTCCCCCCAGCCAACAGGTGCCGATATGGCTCAATGGCAGACCACCGGGTTTTCTCCAGCGCCGCCTCATTCTCCGCCAATTGCACCAGCGCCACAAGCCTTGTCAGGGGTCTCAACTGCTCCAGCGTCAGGAGGCCCAGCTACAGGAGTGACTGGACTTTCCCAAGGCCAAGGTTTAATCAGCCAACAGCCTCACCACGTCACCACGCCCCAAGTGGCCGCTACGGGACCTCCAAATTCGCATCCCATTGTCCAGCCATATAATACACCTCAGTCCTCTGGCTACAGTCAGCCACCATCGGGCCAACCAATACCACATCATCCGGCTGGTCAGCCTCCGGGACCGTGTCCTCAGCCCTGGCCTTCCACAAACCCAACCCCCCCTGGGTCAACACCGACTGGTCCTCCCACTCAGCCATTCCCGGGCCAGCAGGTTGGCGGAGCCCAACCACAACCGGCCTATCCAGGCCAGAGTCCGTCGCCTTCAGCAAGCACACCGACTCAACCACAGCTGTATCCTGTATCAAGTGCTACGTGGAAGACTTCCACTTCACAGAGCGCATCTCAACCACAGCTGTACGCCGTGTCAAGCTCCACGTGGAAAACTTCAAGTTCACGCCCGGCGCCAGTTCCGGTGCCTGTTGGACAAGCGCCAGAGCAACCTCCTCCACAGGCCTGGGCCGTTCCCTCCGCGGCATGGCAGCGCCAAAAACCTCCGGGTTTGACGCCAGTTCCTGTTCAACCCCGGTACAAGACTCACCACGTAGCGCTGCCTCCTCAGCAGATGGTCACTCTGGTTCAATATCAGCAGCCTCAGCCAGCGCATATACAGCCTCCTGCTCAGCAGTATCAGCAACTGGTTGCTGTGGCTGCTCCAGCATCAAACTTGCCACCAGCACCAAATCCTATCTTGGCTCAATCCCAAGGCGGCTGGCAACAGCAACAACAACCTCAGTTGGCCTCACAACCACAACCGCAACAGGGTTGGATTCCTGTTTCGGTGCCAGTTCAGGGAGTCTCTCCCTATCCACAACTTCAGCCACAGCCTCAACTGCAGCCGACGCTGCAGCCCCAACCTCAACCCCAGCTCCAACCCCAACAACCTCAACCTCAGCTGCAGCCACAACTCACTCAACCTCAACCTCAACCTCAACCATCGCCTCAACCTCAGTCGCAACCACAGCAACCGCAAGTCCCAGCACAACTCCAACCACCACCCCAATCTCAGCCGCCCCCCCAAGCCCAAACTCAGCCTCCAGCACAACCGCAACTTCAAGCACAACAACCACAACTTCAGCCCCAGCCCCAGGCTCAGCCTCAGCCTCCGCTTCAGGCCCAAATGCAACCTCCACTGCAGGTTCAACAGCAGGCAGTTCCAATGTGGACTGCACAATATCAGCAACCACAGGGGTGGACTCAAATACCCACGACCGTGTCTCCGCCCGGTGCTGTCGTGATTCAGTACACAACGACTCCGACTCAGCCACAGATTCCCCCGGTTCAACCCACAGTCGTTTACCCTCAGGGGTCTTTTGCAACTCAAGGGCCGGTATTACTTCAACAGCAGCAGTGGCAAGTCCAGCCACAGTTTACATCGATTCCCCAACAACAACCCCCTTCGTTCCAACCCAGTCTGGTGCAGCCGTCCACTCCTGGCACTGGTGTGATGAGCCCAGCAACTCAAGTGGCGGCACCTGTGGCTGAGAGCAATGCAAATAGTAGTTCTGAGGCGAAGCCAGTTGCCTCTACCGCGGCATCTGGGACTGCTCCGGCCGTTAGTGGTAATGATTCTGGATCACTTAACGGGAGCAATAGTGATAGTGCATCCAGCGAGAAGACTCCGGGGTCAGGTGGAGAAAACGTTGCCAATGGCAACAGTACCCAGGGCAACAACAATGGCGAGGATGACAAGCAGCATGAAGAGCCGAAAGGAGCACAGGAGTCCAAACCTTTGGAGAAAGACGCTGAGCACAAGGCAGATGAGGAGGCTGCTGCCAAAGGCTGAGAGTGTTGTATTTAGGAGTTTGTTGTATGTACGAGCCGAGTCTCCGTGGGATGGAATGGAAACCAAGGGTACCTTGGGACGACTCACCCATCTGAGCCTGTTTGAAGTAGATAATAGACTTGATTTTGAGCGTTTGCATCCATATCTTGTCCCTGGTATCTCGCAATGATGAGGTTACCTTTCCCCTCTTTTTTTTCTTTTTTCTTTTTTAAATTCACCTTCCTTGTCTAACATGCCCAGTCTCTATGTTATTGCCCTTTTTCTTCAAGCGTCATTGATTCGCACATGGCAGCAGAAAAGCGAAGAGCTACTTGAAATATGCTTTCTTGATATTGGGGGCTGTCCATCTAGGTGCAGCAAACCGCGGCTTACGCTGGTCTTTCAGAGCCATCGGTAAATCCCAGTGAAATGCCCAGCTTCATCAACGTCCCAAAATCCTCCCAAGAATCTCGTGTTATAACCATTTCTCAGAAACCCCGTAATCTACCAACGATCCACCACCTCCTTCCGGACCTCCATGGTCCTCACGTGTAAATGGTGAGTCGGTTGGTAGGGAGCAAGACGGAAAGGACCTGCAAATTCTTCCATGCCGTCCGCTCGGGTGAAGCAATGGCGTAACCCTAGGGTATAATAGCTGGGCTGGCCGGAGCAACAGGGCTCGCCGGAGTGATTGGAGTGCTTGGGGTGACTGGTGTGCTTGGAGGACTTGGGGTTCCCAGTGCAATGGGTGAAAGCGGAGTGACCGGAGCGACTGGAATGATCGGAGTAGCCGGGGCTTCAGCGGTGTGGCCGAGGGGGGAAACAGGCTGGGCGGCGTACAGGCTAGGGCTGTCGTTCAGATTGCGAAGTTGGACCATTGCTTCTAAAGCCGCGAGGTACCGCAAGTCCTCCTGTCTCTGGGCCTCGAGTTCAGCTGGAATGGGCGCGGGAGCATGGCTAAGCAACAGCTGTCTCCAATTAGCATTGCTTGTCAATTAACGTAAAAGCAAGTGGCAAGAGGATTCCCGCAGGTACAACATCTCCAACATCACTTACTTGGTGCTCGCCTGCCTGACAATGTCGGTGAAGATCCTCCAGGGTCCGGAACTCTTCTCCAAACGACAAACAACCGCGCACGCGACACACCGTAAGGCTGAGAGCCGGCCACCAGAAGATGTACTCGTCTGGGATCTCATTGTACAGGTCCATGACGGTTGGATGGTCGCGGCAGATGTTCGCATAAGCCTCCCGGTTAATTGCGTCGAGAAGACGGTTGTGCTTGGTCTTGTCTATTTAGTCAGGAATCAGTGACCGTCCTTCTCAGTACCTATTCCTCTAATGGATCGTCGACAGTTTCGCTCCCACTGGAAAACAATGCTCACCTGTAAAAAGGTCCTCGATAATAAGATCTGGATTCGGAGGAGAGGGAGGTGGCAGCGGATCGGGTACGGCCACGGGGGGCGTTGTCCCACCAACTGTCCCATGTTTCCGGGTCCGGGACCGTGGGGAAGGGCCCGAATATATCTTCCAGGCTGTGGTACCAATCGTAGGAGTTCATTGTGAGAGATGTTGTGGTTTTCGAGGTCGTCAGGGAGGGTTGAAGCAACCACGACGAAGTCGATGCCCAAGTGCTCAGAAACTTGAAGTCGATTGATAGAGAAAACGAGGCGGTAGAGGTGGGTGGGTGGGGGGCGGGGAAATGGAGGGAATATAAGACAGTGAGAGGAAGCGCCTCTAAGTATTTGAATTGTGTGCGAATTTTTAGGAAGGCGCCAGGTTGGGTTGGGTCATGCTCATCGGTTGGGGTCGTGGTGAGAAAAGGGTCAAATGCTGAATCGGTTTGGGTGACCAGAAGGGAAAGGCGATGATCAGTGCTCGACTAGCGAGAGGGAAGAAGACAAAGTGGAGTGTCGGCATGTTGGCGTGGCCGCCCCGCGCACAACTCAAGAAAATATAAGTCGGGGGCGCACGAGAGTCCCATCTTCTTGTGTTGTCGTTGTCATGGGCCCTGTGCTTCGGAACTGGGACCAACTATCAAAGTCGGTACTCGACTTGACTTGGACTACCAGTTCTCTAATACTGGACACGTAATTCGCCAGAGAGACCGACTCAACTTGAAGACATATCAATAAAGAGTCCGACGTCGCTTCTTACCTGGCAATGCTTGTGGTAAATTCAAGTCGAATCTCTCAAATTGAGTTCCAAATTGCATGCTGACTTCTTATCAGCTGATGTCAGTTCTCAAGTTGTTTCTGTCCACGACATCAAATTCCTTACTCTGCGGTTATCTTCATCACTCATAGGCCATTTCTCGTCCCGGCTTCTCACTCTCACTTAGGGCGAGCCTACCTGAATCACGCTTCTCCTCCCACCATCAAGTGACTCATTATGCCTCAGCCCACTCCTCTTGAGAGCACCTCCACCGAGTGCCAGAACGTTATCCATAGGTGGTCTGTAAGCCACCAAAGCCTCGGGTCGACAGTCCAAGGACAGCGTCGTGTCAATAGTCGTTATTAAGTGTTGTGGAAGGGAGGAGAGGTGGAGAGGTGGCCATTAAAAGGGTTAGGGTTGAACTGACTTGACAACTTCCATTGCTCGCTGGGCTCACTTCCCGCTTCATCGCATCTCCTCAAAAGATCAAGGACTGGCCCTCGACTTAACATCATCCCCGCCGTGCCGAGTTGTGAAATAAATATTCATCTTTTGATTTATCCGAGACAATAAGCCCAATACCTTTACCAGGAGTGACATGCTCATAAAACTCGACACCCCATCTTCCACGATCAACAATGAGCCGGAGGAACATCTTGCTCTGCTTCGACGCATTCGGGACTCTATTTTATCCCAGGCCATCTGTCCCAGAGCAGTATGCAGCTGTCGCGAGGAAATGCGGCCTCAATAGCGTCACAGCAGAGCAGGTCAAGGCCTCTTTCAAGGACGCTTACCTGGCCGCACAAAACGCCCACCCAAATTACGGCAAGGCAACTGGCATGGGTGCTAACAGGTGGTGGACAGAAGTACATCATCACTACATATTCCTTCACGCTGGCTCACTCGACTTACCGTTGCGTCGCGACAGGTGATCCACGACACCTTCCAATCGATCACTGGTTTACCCAGGAATGCTCTACCGCAAGACCTGGCGCCTCGGCTCTTGCGCCGTTTCATGTCGTCTGAAGGATACGCCGTTGCTCCTGGAGTGGTATCGCTCTTGCGGAAACTCAAGGAAAAAGAACATTTGCAGCAGTCAAAAGACCGTCTCCGAATTCTTGTCGGCGTCATCACAAACTCCGATGATCGCGTCCCCAGTGTTCTTTCTTCATTTGGCCTGCGCGTCAGCCCCGCGCGGTTCGGCACCCCTTTCAATGCTGCTGAGTTGGCTCGCCGGCAACGTCAAGGGCAGATCTTCGACGTCGATATCCATTGCATGTCGTACGACGTGGGAGTTGGCAAGCCGGATAAGCGCATATTTGACGCCGCAGTGGTCATGGCGAACGAGCTGGCCACCGCCATTGTTGAGATCGAGGCAATGGAAGAGGGCAGACCCCCTCCCACACTAGGACCGTGGCTCAAGATCTATGTCGGTGACGAGTATGTCAATGATGTTCTGGGGGCGCGCAAGGCCGGCTGGAATGCGGTGTACGTGGGATCCGAAGATGAACTGCCCACGGAGGAGCAGTTTGTGGATGCGCAGGAGTTGAGCCATGTGAAAACACTCGAGGAACTTTTCTGTAATGGCCATAACGGCCCTCCTACCATCCGGGCAAAAGACACACAAAAAATTCTGGAGTGGTTAGTGGAGCGATGTGGGGTATGAGTTGGGAATGGTTTACTATGACAGGATATGGCCGGTTTGGGCCTGAGTCTGGCTTAGTCAGCCAGCCTCAGTTCTCAGCCTCCATCTCTGGCGGCCCAGATGGCCCACCTGGCGCCACCCCTCTCTGTGTATATATTCAGGGCTTCCGGGCCCTCTGGGACTCAGATAGTTTCTCAGAAGAATTAAAACCGCTTCCTTCACTTCATTCTGCATATGCCATCGTTCAGGTCTGGGCTCTGACTGTGTCACAGTTATGAGCCCGGTACCTTCCTGCTACGCCGCTCAGCTTCATCCCCTGATACGTCAGATCGCAACGATAGGCATTCTGTATCTTCTCTCTTTCTCTCTCCAAAACCCCCATCTCGCTGCTCATTTGCCCAAACCACAACCATGGAGACCAGCGAGAAAACCATCTTCGCGACCGCCACGAGGCTCGAAAGCGAGGCCGACTGGACCGTGTGGCTCAAACACATCCAGAAGTTTGCTGAGGATCACGCCATCTGGTACCTCATTGACCCGGACACGGACACCGAGGTCATCGATTTCCTTCTGGCACCGGCAAAGGCACCCACGCAGCTGGAAGTCTACAACGAGATCGACGCGGGCTACCAGAAGTCCTTCCTCGACGAGATGACCCAGTACTCAGCTCTCGACAACGAGCAAAAGAAAATACGCCCGCCTCCCGTGAGAACCAGACCGACCACCAAGGAGGTTCAGGAGAAGCTTATCGCCAGACTTCAAGAACACCGCAAAGAGGTCGCTGGCACCATGACAGACGGAAAAGAAGGCCCTGAGTACCGTCTACCAGCTCATGGCTCAAACCGTCTCCAAAACCCTCTGGAGGACCGCCGAAAACACTCTTGCGGCCGAGGGATGGCGCAACACACCCCATCACGTCGTCAAAACTCTTCGCCTGCTTGTTGCGCCCACCAAGATCGTCAGCATCAAGTACTCCCGCAACCGCTATCTGAAGCACCTGGAACAGGCGGAAAGTGCTACCAATCCTGTTCAGTGGACGCGTGAATTCCTGCACATCTGGACGGCGGCGCAGGCCAACGAGGTCAACGAAGCTTTGGGAGCCGTCGCTGTCGACCACTTTCTGACCGCCGTGGGGAAACGTATCGCTCCTGACTGGGCCACCCGCAAGAAAGAGGAGGTGGCAGAATGGTCCGTTGAGAACAGACAGCCCCCCCCTCTCAGGCGCTACGTTGAAGGCCTTCTCCAGATCCTCCTGGACCGCGGTGCAGACGCCAAAGACACAACTGCCCAGTCCTTCGCCATCATCGAAAAGGAGAAGCCGAGAAACAACAACAGCAACCGAGGCTCCGATGCTCAGAAGACCAACTCTGGCTCCCAGAACCGAGGTCAAAACAACAACAACAACAACCGCCGTTT
>NW_027191430.1:3622889-3636306 GCF_041956435.1 Mycothermus thermophilus
GGAACCATTTCCTTTGTTTACTCCTTCCTGACGACTGCGTCCTGAAGGTTCAGATTCACTCTTTTACTTTCTCCTATCCTGTGTACAGCTGCGCTCGGCGCCGCTGGCGCCGACCACAGCTGGGGGGTGTATGACAGGATATGGCCGGTTTGGGCCTGAGTCTGGCTTAGTCAGCCAGCCTCAGTTCTCAGCCTCCATCTCTGGCGGCCCAGATGGCCCACCTGGCGCCACCCCTCTCTGTGTATATATTCAGGGCTTCCGGGCCCTCTGGGACTCAGATAGTTTCTCAGAAGAATTAAAACCGCGTCCTTCACTTCATTCTGCATATGCCATCGTTCAGGTCTGGGCTCTGACTGTGTCACATTTACGCCTGAATATCAACTCGCGTTACTACACAATCTCTTTGCAAACTCAGAGAATTGATAACATCTCGAGAGGCACATGAAGCCGCACCAAAACAAATGAAGAACAACTGTGCCCTGCAAAAGGCATATATTTTTCGTTCACACACAGAAGACTGTTATTCCAGAATTGTCTGATATTCCACAGTGACATCAGCCGGGTCTCCATGACAGGGCATGGAGTCTGGTGAACAAAGGAAATATAACAGCGAGAGAGAAGAGATGAAGATCAGTGGCAAGACGCCAGCGAAGTATAACACGAAGAAGGAATGCGAGAAATGAAAACTTGGAGAAAGAGGAAAAAAAAAAAAAAAACTAGTGAAAGGGTATGAGAAGGGATTGCAGCGTTGAGAACAAATGTAGTGAAAAGGAAAGAAAGACGTCGCCCTGGACGCCAAGCTGTACTCCGAGGGACGTGGAATAATCCCTCGTCAGATACGGATATTTTTTTCTTTTCCAAAACCCGCACATGCTGTATACGAAACCATCGTTCACCTTCCCGGTCCTAACGCCCAAGACCATTAGCCCTCCCGCCCACACCAGGCCCTGGAATTGCTTAGCCGGACATGGTAATGTCGCGGTCGACAGGGAGATTCGGCGTGGGAGTCACAGGCTCCATCGTCGCTGGAGGGGACTGCGATTCCTGCTCAACCTTTTTCTTGTACAGCGTTTCGCACCATTCTTCGGCGCTCACAAGGGTTCGGTTGAGAACCTCACCAACTTGCGTCATCATGTGCAACGCCTCCTTGGCGAACAAGAGAGCAAGATGTGCGCTCTCTCGTGAAAGGGCTTCCGGAGTCGAGGAGCTACCGCGACGACCTTCCTTCTCCCGGACGTAATGGAACTGGTACAACGACGGTAGGCTCATCAGTTGCCGGTGAACCAAGTTCCTGGCGTTCTCGGGCAACGCGCCACCGGCGTACTCGGAAATGGTCTTGACAGTACGGTGGATGACGCTGAAGAGGTCTTGGCGAAGTTCGCTCATGCGCTTTAGCAGTCTGCTGCGATTATCAGCCGACTGAGACGCCTGCTGGTCGCCACCCTCCATAGCATGGTCCTCCCCGTCTTTTTGGACCGCCGAATCATACTCGTCAAGAGCGTTTTTCAGCTTGACGAGAACATCGCTGATGTATCCGTTGGTCTCCCTCACAACCTTGAGGCAGTACCGCAGACTCCTCAGGCTTTCCTGCTTCATAGCGACGCCAAGGCCTGACGTAGTCACAACAAACTTTTGACCCCACGGCTGCCCTGCAGAGCTAGGACTCTGGCTAACGACCGTTTTGTAGTCGGGCAGCTCGGAATACGAAGGTGACCGGTGGTCGTCGTAGGCGGGAAGGGTATCCACGGTGCTGATCGACATGCGCCGGTCGTCATAATCGGGCAATGTCTCTTGGGACGACGGATCCGCCGACCCATCTGCTTTGCCGGGAACATCTGATTTGCGCCTCTTACTATTCCCACGGTCTCCATTCTCGATGTCGCTCGACGCCTGTTGTTTCCTCCGCATTCCAAAGATCCACCTCACGCCACCCTCGACGCCTGTCTTGCGGCTGACAGTTCCCACGGCTTTCCCAACAGGCCGCAAATAACTCTCAACATATTCAGCGCCAGTCTTGATATGGGGGGAATAGTTCTTGCCGCCGGCATAAACAGAGGCGGCGCCCTCAACGGCCGAAGCGAGGAGCGGATGTGCGGTTGTGATGAGTGAGAGCAGAGGTTCGGGCTCAGAACGGTTTCCACTGTTGCTCTTCTGCGACAGAAAGCTGGCCTTCTTAGAAAGTTTCCGTTGCCCCCCGGATGAAAGGGAAGTGCTGTGGGAGCGTGATGAAGAACAATCTAGATTCAATCCAGGACAATTAGCATCTCAATCGGTCGGAACACACGGTGGACGCGTGAGGACACACCTGTCTTCATCTGACCCAGGGCCTCGGCGGCGATGCGGACGTCCGGGTCATCGAGGGTCACACTGCGCGCCCTCGTGCCAGAACCTTGTTCCGACGTGGCGCTCGGCGATGACTCGACTGGGTCGAGGTAGCTTGGCCTGTAGTATGTGGTAAAGGGGTTGAGGCTCGGCCAGTGTGTCGGGGGGCTGGCGAGCGGTGGAGGAGGGGGGGATGCCTCTGGAGGCTTCGGAAGGGGTGTATGGGCCTGCGCACCCGTCACCGAGGAGATTGGGGGCAGGGTCGGAGCAGCGGATCCGGACGGCCTTTCGTTCGGCGACTGAATTGGTGGCAGTTCCGTAGGGGCATCGTCGGGAAAGGAGAGCTTGAGGGGCGGAAGCTGTAGCGACAGCGAATTGTCAATCTGGGCAGAGAAGTCGCTTGAGAGCGGTGACGGCTCGCTGCCGCTGCCGCGATGGCTGGAAAAGGACGGCGCCTCCATCGACGAAGCTGCGGGGAAGGAGAGAGGGCTTCCAAGTTGCTGTGCCGCTGCCTGGGCCGTGCCTCGATCCTCGCCAGCAGGCGACCGTACGTGACGATTGTCCATTTTGGTCGCCGGTGGGCGCTTCAAAAGAGCGCCGACATTGGCACCGCGTTGCTAGAGTGTCTCCGTGATTCGTTCGGTGTAGGATTCAGCAGCACGTTTGGATGTCCGTCCTGACCACGTCGTCGTCCGGCGCGTCTTCGCCCGGTGTCGCCGGATGGGAGGAAAGGCGCTCTTCGAGAATCCCCGACAATATTCAAGTATGTCCGTCCAATGCGTCGCGGTTACAGGGGTCTGCGATAAGCTCGTCGTGTCGGATGCGCTGGGTGCGCTGAATGACGTCGAGTTCAACGAGGGGCGGCTACGAAGATGTAGTGAAGGGCGACTGGAACGGCAAGCATGTGGAAGGATGGGAAGCGAAAGGGAATAAAGCCGGCAAAGGCTGCGGCGGCATGCAGCCAAGGCCGGGGATCGCACGAGGTCAGGTTTCGGTGGCGATGCTGGGATGAAAAGCTGTCGCCGATAAGCACGTGTTTGATCGGGAAGATTGGCAGCAAGCTCCGCACGCTTGCCGCAAGGATTCTGGTCCAAAAACGAAGGGAAGAAGAGATGGGTGAGCAGGGACGGGAGCTTTTCTCGGTTCGTTGGGAGAGGCGCTTCTAGGCTGGTTGAAAGAGTGGGGAGAGGAGCTGAGGTTCTGGAGCAGCCGTCTGGGCTGGGGATTCCAACTGGCTCCTGGAAGGTCAGGCGCTCCCCTCAAACCAGCCGTCTGCCAGGTACCTCCCGCCCGAGTGCAAATAGGGTCCACACCACCTGAACGCTTCAACGAGTGCGGTTCCTGGCTGTCGCTGCAGAGTTGAGAGATGGTTTCCGAGACATCGGCGACGGGATCGGACGCCGGTTTGGATATCACTCGGCCCCCTAACAATTAAAAAAAGAAACCAGCAGTCTCAAGGACCTTGCTTCTACGTTAGTCTCTTCCCTAGCTTGTGCACCAGTCGTATCGGCGCGTAGACACGTACAGACAGCTCCTCGTCGCATGGAGTCAGTGCCGGATCTTGTCGAAGTGCGGCTCGACAAGCGGCTCGGCCAGCATCAGCGGCGGGGTTTCCAGGTTCTTAGACACCACCACCACACCACATCTACAGCCTGCATTAACGCGGAGAGAACGGATCCGGAACTTGAAAGCCGGCCAGGCGCTGGATTACGCAGGTCACGGATCGCCTCATCTTTCCGTCAGGATTATGGACGTGTAAAAGGCCTCGGCGCTTACAATAAACTTGTTTGTATTCATGGTCCAGTTCATTCTGTGTCCTGCCAAAAGTCATCGGATGACAGCTGACCGACTCTATAGTAAGGGCCCACGCCATTCGATAAAAATCCTTCATGAAGCGTGAGCAGCAAGATGCGGGTTTGGAGAACGAGATGTTGGAAGCACGTGTCAGCTTCTGAAATTGCCCTCCCCTCCCAGCTCGGCTCTCGGAGGGCTTTGTCATTCCTGACCCACCTTCACATGCAACCTCGAACAATCGCGGGGGCCTGTCTCCCATGCTAGTACGTACGTGCGTGTAGTGCGAGGTCGATGGGGAACTTTTGTCCAGTTCCAAGATCCTCAAGATCCAAAGTTTTGAAGTGGAGGCTCGCTGGAGCCCGTCTTCAGATGCCATCCGCATCAGTTCCATGATCAGCGACCCCTTTGTCTGCCAGTATTGATCGCTCCCAAGCGCGCCCTCCTCGTGAGGTGATCCACGGATGCCAAGCTTGGAGACCCAACCCTCCCGAGACCACCCTCTGATGCGCGCTGTTGACAAATCTTCTCCCCCAACCCGAGGCTCAGCACGACCAAGCACATGTCGGGCGGCACGGGCAGAGGCGCGGATCCGGTTCCAATAGGTGCGGTTCACGGAAGCGTTCGCCCAAGCCTGACTGGGGCGAAAAGTGACTGATGTGGAGTGGATTGCGAGCCCAGGTTTTGGGAAGCCGGTGGCGTGCCAATTGACGAATATCAGGCCTCGAGTTGGTACCTGAGCATGAAAAAAAGATATGGATGTCCTTGAGATTTGATGGTACGCGGGGCGGTTGGTCTTGGGATAACATACGGCCGTCATTCACTCTCAGACCGACCACCTCGAAGCAATCACCATGATATGTTCGGTGCCTCTGACGCTGCCCAAGCAGTGGGAAATTGATCGGGCAGCTCTTATGGCACCGTGCATATGGATTTCTCTCCGCGCCACGAAATCACAGATTCATCAACAACGACACGAGTCGGCCCCGACAGAATGCCGGAGCCAGTTGTGCGTACGATGGCCTGTACTGTCTATTGGGCGCGTTGTTGAGAGGAGAAAAAGAGAGAGAGGATAATCTGCCAAGACAGAAATTTTGAGATGAATCGGGGCGCGCCACGGAGCTCCACCTCGGGGACACATTTTGCCGGATTCCGATTGGTGGGGTGGCAAGCACCTGTCCGAAGGCCTGGCCCCGGCCTCGCAGCTGTCAAGTGGGTCCGGAGCTTTTGTCACGTCGGGCCCAGGCGTGCATTGACCACATCAGCCTCCTTGGTCGCGCTGTAGGCGGAGGGCCCAGAGACGCTGTCCTCGACGACGACGACGTCACAGGCAACGGCGACAACGATCAGCGGAGCGGCCCGGGCCACCAACGACGAGCTCTAGATTTCCTCCCTTTGATCCTGACCAGTGAGCTTTGTACGAGTGGGAATCGCATCAATACCGAGAGGGATAGCACCCGACCACACCCCGCCATCATCAAGACCAACCGCCATCATTGCAACACGGCGAATCTCGGACCCCGCCTGTTCCGCCATCACGCAGAATTAGCTTTCACCTTCGGATTTACATTCAATTCCTCCTTCGGGGCTGCTGTTGACCATGGCGTCGGCCATCTTTTTCCTCGATCTTAAGGGCAAAACGCTCCTAGCCCGGAACTATCGGGGTGACATTCCCATGTCCGCCGTCGAGCAGTTCCCAATCCTCCTCAACGAAGCCGAAGAGGAATCTTCAGCTGTTCCACCATGTTTCTCTCACGAAGGCATCAATGTGAGTGCGGCCGAGATTTCTCGAGCGTCGACCATCGGACGTTAACCCGCCCTCCTGACAGTACCTTTACATCCGTCACAACAACTTGTACCTCCTCGCCCTCACAAAACGAAACACGAATGCTGCCGAGATTCTTCTCTTCCTGCATAAGATTGTCGAGGTTTTTACCGAGTATTTCAAGGTCCTCGAGGAGGAATCCATCCGGGACAATTTTGTCATCATCTACGAGTTGCTCGACGAGATGATGGACTTTGGGTACCCGCAAACGACCGAGTCTAAGATCTTACAGGAGTACATTACCCAGGAATCCCACAAGCTGGAGGTTCAGGCCCGGCCACCAATCGCTGTGACAAACGCGGTGTCATGGCGCTCCGAAGGCATCCGGTACCGCAAGAACGAGGTGTTCCTAGATGTCATTGAGTCCCTCAACCTTCTCGTGTCCGCCAACGGCAACGTCCTGAGGTCCGAAATCCTGGGCGCCATCAAGATGAAGTGTTACCTCTCCGGCATGCCAGAGTTGCGTCTTGGGCTCAACGACAAAGTAATGTTTGAGACGACGGGGCGGACGACCCGCGGCAAGGCCATCGAGATGGAGGACGTCAAGTTCCACCAGTGCGTGCGCTTGTCTCGCTTCGAGAACGACCGCACGATCAGCTTCATCCCGCCAGACGGAGAGTTCGAGCTCATGTCGTACCGCCTCAACACCCAGGTCAAGCCACTGATCTGGGTCGAGTGTGTTGTGGAGTCGCACAGCGGGTCCCGCATCGAGTACATGCTCAAGGCCCGCGCCCAGTTCAAGCGCCGCAGCACCGCCAACAACGTCGAGATCATTGTCCCAGTTCCCGACGACGCCGACAGCCCTCGCTTCCGGACCAACGTCGGCTCTGTCCACTATGCCCCGGAGCAGAGCGCCATCATCTGGAAGATCAAACAGTTTGGTGGTGGTAAAGAGTTCCTGATGCGCGCTGAACTGGGTCTGCCGAGTGTGCGGGGCGACGACGAGCATGGTGGCGGCATGACAGGAGGCTTTGGAGGCAGCATGGGTGGCATTGGAGGTCCGGGGAAAGGGGCCAAGAGGCCCATCCAAGTCAAGTTTGAGATCCCTTACTTCACCACCAGCGGCATTCAAGTCCGATACCTAAAGATCACGGAGCCAAAGGTACGTTGATAATTGTTACGCTGCTTCATTGAGATGCGTTCTAACTCAGCCTGTAGTTGCAATACCCCTCGCTGCCATGGGTCCGCTACATCACGCAATCCGGAGACATTGCCGTCAGGTTGCCTGACGCAATATGAGATGAAGTTGTGCGTGTTCCATGATAATAGACACAAGTATTCGGGCTGGACCTCGATTTTCCCTTGCCATACCATGGACTAGACACCACCCGCTCTGGTGGGCGGCTTTTGAGAATACGCGAGGACTGGTTGTGGCTATTGGCATTGATGTGAAGAGCCGGGACATGACCAACTTAGACCGTGCAATACAAATACCCCATCGGGATGCTGCTCACGTGTTTCTCTCCTGCCAGAGGGCTAGAGTCTGTGCGACGTCCATCTTCATGGGCTATCAGTCACTTGAGCGATCCATTGGTAAGCAGGAGGCTATGGAGCACCGCAAGACGATTTATCTCCCTATTTCATCGGCCCTTGAAGCGAGGAACACGGGCCATCTTCTGAAACCCAAGGTAATTCTGCAAAGCAAAGCTAAATTCAGGACGGCTCCTCCAGTCATTGCCTTTCTTTGACCAGCACCGTATGGTACTCCAGGCTTTGAAGGTTTGGCTTCCATATCTCCTCCGGTATGTTGCACTCTTCACAGTCAGGCTGGCCCGGAACTAAGTTGTCGGCACACACTTGGACAAATAACCCACGTGGTTTCTCTCCGGTCTTGGGAACTGCTTGTCATACCGCCAATTGGTGGTCAGTGCTTCATCTCCTCAACTGTATGAGTGAATATGGTAGAGAAGGATGAAGATAACCCACGGTATCTGGATTTGTTTTGTCCATCCCATTCATGGTTATGCCACTTCTGGTCCAGAAACACCTGGCTCGCTTGGCCTGGCCTGCCATGGAACCCCATCAATGCTAGGAGAACGGGTAGCTCACCCGACAAGCCCCGCGAACGCGGAGCAGTCGGGTTTGTGTTTTTGTAGGCACTGGGTACCAGGGCTGGGATCCACGAAGCATCTCGGCCCGCTACCCAGGGATCTCCGATGGCACCGGAGTACACCAAAGAGATGCCATTGCTGTGGCTTCCGAAGTGAAGGGGGGACCATGCCGAGTGTAGGTCGCTATAGCGACTGTCACATGGACAAAGACGGCGCAGAAACGTGTGGCCAACTGACGCATCTCCGTCTGCTACAATCACGGGCAGCAGAGCAGAGCAGGCAAAAACCGTGCTGGACCGGTACGGAGTTGGATAGCCTGTAATTTGGCCATCCGGCCCCTTCCTGACGACGTACCCTGGAACGCCCATGGCATCCCTGGACCTAAAGTGCGGAACTCTCATCAGCGGGTCTCCTTCTTAGAGCGCCATTTGTTTTCGGAGAAGGACGTATTCCACATACCATTGGTAACCTTCTGCCGGAGTAACCTCGCCGTTCGAGTACCGGAAGACAACCCCAGGATATTCGGCTTGGTATGCCTGGGGCTGTGGAGGAGGGATCAAGTTGAACCACTGATCCGTCACAAGTGGTCCCTGTCCTGGCAAGGGCTCATAATCAACTACAAACTCGTTTACAGCAAACAAGAACGAGACATTGACCGGAGCCGCTGTCCCATGTTGCTGGAGCCTGGAGTTAGTCGTCTTCCTAGGGGAGACACGTTTGTTTGCTTTTCCTGAGAAGAGCATGACGATCAGATGCTGCAATTAGAATGGGAGGACTAGGTTGAAAAACTCTTGTTTTAGCGGCTGGCCACCTCAAACTTGATCTGTCAGAAATGAGGACAACAAGATCACATATAATATAGCTCCAACATCAGGGATTCGTCAACATGACAAGGCGTTGCCAAACGCTGTCCACACCATTCATGCCTAAATCTGCCTCTCGACTCTTGCTCCAGATCGTCCATTGGGCATGGACGTGAATCTTGGGTGACAAGGGCTGAAGGATGGATACTCGAACTACAAGATTTGCATAGAGAGTCTGTACCTATGGATTGGAGACCCTGCTCGAGATGGTTGGGGCCGTCGCGTTCCTTCGAAAACAAGGAACCATATCCCACACCATCACATGATCCAAAATCTCAGGGTCACGGGCATGGAAATCTACCAGGGATCGAGGTCAATACACAGAAGGCTATGAAGAATGGCAGGTTCTGGAATCCAACTTGGCGAACTGAGACCCTTTCATGGTCCCCTTTAGTGATGTACGATGACCGAGTTAGCTTTCTGTCATCCAGAACCTACGTCCAACCTGACGCTCGGCCCAAAGGATGACCGGGCCTAAGAACCAGAAATTTGGATTTTAGATAGTAGGAGGTTTTGTCTGGTGAAACCCAGAGTTTCCGGTTTGATCTGACGGTCTGACGGGCCCCAATAAGTGGACGCTGAGTAAGGTACCGAACTTTAATCCCGAAGGCCCAATGATTCCATATGGCCACAACATGATTGCTTCCAACATTTGTTGGTTACGTTGGGCATGTTGGTCGCTGGCTGGCCAAGGATGAGTGCGGGATATTATGCCCTCCCATTCTTCCCAACATCATGGTGTGTGGAGGGACCCGGTGATTCGACAACAGAAACCCCCACGAGGCATGCGAAAGAAAGTATGGAAATAACAACCTTAGCCCAGCAAGCCACAACCTATACGACGAGATTTGTCATCCACCGACTCATACGTCTTTCGAGAAGGTGGTTCACGGCGTGATGCCCAATCTGGCCGGTGATGACAGGGTCACCGAAAAATATGTTGTACAGCCTCCCTCATGGAATCGAGCATGATGTCACAATTATAAAAAAGATAGGACGGTGAAACTGACTGTGTTGTTCTCAAGTATGTCTGGTCGAGCGATTTCATTTGAAAGGACATAACTTTGACCAATTGATCCCGTATTTTCGGCATGTATGTCTATCAAAGATGGCCTCGTCATTTCGAGGGTGGTCTCACAACTACCAACCTCAACACAGACAAGATACCGTGTATCAGCAGGTTGAATGATGCCAATATTACCTACCTTCGTTGCTTCCCTTCGTGGCTCTTGGGCTCCCCACCATCTGTAAGTTTGTCTATCTCCAATCAACCATGAGGGTTCGTGGGCGCCGGGTCTCCGAAAAGGGAAATCCGGAGGTATGTAGCACCCAACTTAGCTACGCGGGCTAAGGACAACAGTGCTGGTGAGGAGATTTCCCACTTTGAAATTAAATTTTCGATGCCCAATTCTTATGCCTGCATACTCATCCCCAGGTGCCAGAGCCATGGATGTGGGGCAAATGTCGGGAGATGAGTTGTGCTGTGTAACAAGCTCTGACGTCACCGTAAGTCATCAGGCATGGTTGCGAGCAGGATTGCTGGGCCAATTGACGTTGACGCAAGTGAAGGGGGTCGAACGGTGACAAAGGACTAGACATGAGCACTTCTGCTGTACGGCACAACGCAACACCATAGCAGACATATGTGTCTGTGATCGACAACGAACGGCAATGCATCCATCCCATGTTCTGTCTGTATTCGGGCACATTCACCGCCCAACCAGATAACTAACTCTGCTAGCTATGTACATGGAGACCTGAACCAACATTTATGACAACACAGTTCAATCTTCTCCTCGTTTAGTTAAGCTTGGGGACAGTCCATGGGCTCCACGAGTTGATGTTGAAGTTGTGGTTGCCCGTGCTGCGGAAGATGTTGGTGTTTCCAGCGTTGGGGTTGTTCAGCAGGAACTTGCCGATGAAGGCACTGAGTTCGTTGCCCTGTTGCGACGACGGGAAGCTGCAGTGCTGGTTGCCGCCGACCTGCGAGTAGCCAAAGTTATCGAGGGCGCCGAGGGCTTCCCATTGCTTGCGCGCAATGCCCATGCAGCCGTAGGTTGAGACCTTACCCAGCCACTCCATGTCAACGTTCTCCATGACGTAGAGAGCACGCGGGGCAATGAGACCGGCCAGCATGTGATGGTCGAAAGGAAGCTGGTTCACATTGTTGACATAGTTGTTGAAGTTGGGCGAGAACCAGACGTTCTCCTGGACGATCTGAGTAGAGTCCTGGACGTTCTGGCCCTGGCTCTTCTGCCACGCCGCGATGCGCCAGCAACCCGCGCCACCAGCACCAGACTCCTGAGGCAGCGTCAGAGCAATACGGGGTTCGAGGGCACCGGCAACAATGGCGCCCTTGCCGTTGCGGGAGCAGCCCGTGACACCAATGCGCGTGGGGTCGATCTTAGTCTGAGCCTGGGTGAGCTCCAGAGCATCGATGATGCGCGACACACCCCAAGCCCAAGCCGTGAGAGCACCGGCCGAGTGGGTGCTGCCGTAGAGGTCGTAGAACTTGCCACGACCGCGGGACGAGCCGCCTTGTTGCTGAGCAATCTCGTCATTGTTGAAGCTGATGGTTGCGACGCCAGCAGGAATGGGGATGCTGCCGAAGCTGCCGTATGTGATGATGGCCGGGTGGGGACCGTTGCCGGCCGGGATATTGCGAATGCTGACGGAGAAGGAGATGGACCTGCCGTTCTCCGACGCCGTGATGCTGAGCGTGCCGCCAGAGAAGCTGGCGGTAACCGAAGACGGCTTCGGTGGGAGCGTACCGAGCTCGTACCGCTCGAAGAGCTGCTTGATCTCGGCCTGCCGGCATGTCCAGTCTGCCTTGCTGGTCACCTTGGCACCTCCGTGGAAGGTGAAGGGATCATTGAGCTGGTTTGCCACGGGGCTGCCGAGGCCGCTGGGAATGCTGGGGCAAGTTCCGCCGCCAGGCTGTGAGGGCGTCGTGCTCGCCGGAGGTGCCGCTGTGGTTGTGGTGGAGACGCGGGTCGTGAAGGTGGTCTGCTGCTGAGTGGTGGTGATCCGAGTACTGCTTGTCGTCGGGCTGCTGCCCGGGAGACATTGCGAGTACCAGTCGTTGATGTATGTGCAGGTCGCACCGTCGACACACAAGGTCGGGCCGTTCCAGCCGATTCCGCCGCATTGGCCCCAGAGGCTCTGACGCTGCTGGGCGCTGACCCCGGCGGCGCCGAGGGCCACAAGAAGAGACGATGTAAAAACCGGGGACAGCATGGCAGCGATCCAGAACACAAACCGCGTACGAAGGTGTTGGGAAGAGCGGGCTGCTACCTCAATTCCTCACTCCTCGCACGTTCAGGTAAATGCCCATGGAAGCATCCTTTTATACTTACATCCATGGACGAGGTGTGTATCCTGTTAACGCCGTGACCCAACCTCCAGTGGCACGTTATCTCCGTCTTTGGTAGGCCAAATAGTGCCAACCATAATTCATGGTATGAATCTCATGTGCCATCCTTTTCGAAAACACATTGATCCCTGGAAAACCCCAGAGTATGTTCCCTTGGGTCCTCTGTCTTCACGTGGCATTCTCGGAGTCCGGCATCAATGTGCTCCGTAATTTTCCATCAATCAGCATTTACCCAATGATCAGGCAAACGGCTGGGTGTGCATTCCGGGGAACCGGGGCTGCCAAGGCTGCCGTCCCGGCTTCTCGGAGAGTTCCGAGCTCCCTTCTGAGATCAAGCCAAGGATGATCGCGAGCCTCATGGCCATCGACGTAACTCAAGCACGAAACCATAGCAATATAGAGGAGTGGCCCTCCGGGGAAATTCTGGAATGTCTGGTGGCGGCGGAGCTCATTTGCCAGGCATTTCTCGGTGATTGATGTTCCGAATTGGTGGTGGATCATTGGGATGCCGTTGGAGCTTCAGCGTCACATGGTTGCTGTCCGTCCATGCTATTTCTGAGCGCGGTCTGGGGGAAGTGTGCGACACAAAGGTCGGCAATAGTGAATCAGCGCCAAGCTCACCTCACGGCTCAGCTCAACACCTCGAATGGCAAGGCTCCTACTTGAATACGTGAATGGTCTCTGGAGCAACATATACACTGAGCAGCACTTTCAGACCCTCGGCCGCAGCCTAGTGTCTCTGGCAACTGTAAAAAAAGCAGTTCACAAATCAAACAGAGCATTCTCAGCCTTGGACAGAAAGGCGGACCTCAAAGCAACGACAGTAACACGTGGGAGCCGTCGGGAACAAGCCGTTTCCTAGTTGCCAAAGAGTACGAAAAACAAGATATGTTGTGATTAGTACGGCAATGGTAAGATCACTGACTCCGGAACGTAATGTAGTGCAGAACGTAAGGCAACCGTACAACAGTTCACCTAACCATCTCTCTATCCCCTATATTTAAAGCAGAAGAGCTAGGCGCAGAAGCAACACTTACAAAGTCTCCAGAGCTATTCTCTTATATCCCATCTCCTCACCACATTACATAGTAAGTGCCATCATTTAACTTTGTATACTCTATCCCCTAGTCCCGGCGCAACTTGAATACAATCGATTTATTTTCACAGTACCGTACACGGAACAGATCCTTCA